>NC_046185.1:103402003-103469503 GCF_011004875.1 Balearica regulorum gibbericeps
CTAGTAATGGCAGTAAGGCAGCTGTTTTGGGAGAGAGGACACCCTCTTTTCAGAAGGCAAAAGAATACTTCTACATTGCCACAACACCTCTATGCTAAACTGGCAAGCTCTCCAAGGCAGGGATTTCTTTTCATACCTCATTTTGTCGATTTTACTACCTATAAAGAGTACACTTCTCTGTAGTACATACAGAAAAAATAAATTATTGTTTAGACTCAGTTTTCTTCTTTAGCAAGGGCCAGGAAATTTCCTTCCAGTTCAGGTGTTTCAAAACCTATGAAGCTGAGCTTCCGTTATTATGGTTGAATTTGTGTCCAAGTATTATAGACACTGAAATTCCTTTGGTGGTCTCCTTCATTAGAGTTGTAAGTCCTTCCTAAGCATTAATGTGTGTGTTTGGCAGCACAGATTTGAGGTGTGGGAGCAGATAGTTGTCTCAATTTCAAAATCAGGTACTTGGGACCATCAATGATTTGTCCAGGAGCAAAAGGAAAGTCTGTGAAAAAAAGGGGAAGTCAACCTCTGTCTGAAAAGTCCCAGACCAGAGTAGTTTAATACAGAGGCCAAGACATGGGTTCTTCTTTATTCTCACTCAATCACTGAATTACTTTTGCTTCTACTGAATTTAATTTGGCATTTCTTGTGCGGGTGAGAGCCTGAAGCTTGGGAGGTTCTCATAGCTGCAAATTGGGGCTAGCCCTAGTCATAGCACTGGATTCCCAGTCTGTTTTTCTAATCATCTAGTCTCTGCTTTCAGCCAAGTCAATGTTCACAGGTTGTTGCTTCTAGTCATAATTTCAGAGATTACATGAAGTCATGGTAAATCTGCTCATGTAATTGGGAATTTAGCAGTGAAAATTTTGGAATTACAACTGTGGATATACAGCATTCGTTTATGAGTTTTCAATGCTTCTGAAGACTAGTATGTTTGGTTTGGTTTGTTGGGGTTTTTTGGGGGTTTTTTTTTAGCTAGTAGCCATTAAGCACTATAATCCTTTGCCTACAACTTTCATACTACTGCCACTCCACTTATAAGAACATTGGTAAAGGACTGCAGGAGTCAGCTGCTGGTAGCTTTACTTTTAGGTCTCTCAAATTGCTTGCCTGAAGTTAGATGACAGCCACAATATCAAAATACCAATAAGTTTTAAAAAATGCTAAAAATTAGTATTGCCTGTGTAGCTAGGTTTTAAAATTCATAAAATCAGTTTCTTAATCCCTCTAGAAGGGCAGATATCATGTCAGTAGTGTTTTCCTTGATAAGTATTGCAAGAGGTTGTTCCCATTGAACAATGTTATTGAAATACACATTTAAGAATGCAAAGCACACACATGTATCTGTTTGTATGTGGGAGGGGAGGCTTTCACTTATGAGTAGTTTATTTTCTATGATCCAGTAAGTTTTCTGTGAGCAGAGAACAAATTTGATGTTAAATGGTTTTAAAAGAACTTAGTGTATGGTTTTTTTTTCTGAAACAGGCAATATGTTTTTTATGCTTCTTTCAGTTATGGCCAAAAATTTTCTTGAATGTGAATGCAATGCTTTATAAACTGTTGCCTCTAAGAGGAAAATGTGGTGCTCTTCCAGTACATGTACACATACACTTGCAAAATGCAGTGCTTGCACTGCCAAGTTTCATTCTTAACATATAGCAACATAAATATTGCTCTCTTCACCCCTATCGTTGTGTTATAATTACGTTAGCCTATGTGGTGCAAATAGTGTTTCCAATAACACTAAAAGAAATTTAGAAATAATAAAGCTGTCAGTGTTAACAGTGATTCTTGACAAGACTCATGTAAACCTAACTAAAAATGGAAAAAGGTTCACTTGTCAAAAACCAGAATAATGCAAAGTTTGGGGTTTTCTATTTCTCCTGTCAGATTTATTTCTTGTAATGAATTTCATGATTTTTTAGAGAGACAGTTGTTCTCCTTCACCCTTTCTCTTTTAAAATCAATTTAAGGAAACCTATCCTCACTATAAAGAGCTTTCAGTTCTCTTTATCGTTTAAAAATCAAGACTTTTTTTCTATGTATTTAATACAAAAATTGGAGGACTGCTATTACTTACAAAGCTTGAAAGAAAGGCACGCTCCAGTGAATTCTATATAACACACCAGTTGTTCCAGGCTTGGAAGTAATGGCAATAGTCTGATTTTGTTTTAAATATATAAAAAGCCTCTGATTCAAAGAAAGAAGAATCTCAATACTTGACTGGTTTCTAAATAGGCATTTTGGGCCTTAATGGGCTTAACATTTGTATTCCAAAGAAAGCTGTTGAAATATAAAAGCTTTTAAATACTGTATATATAGACAGATATATCAACGAATTCAAGCCAATTTATTTGGTGGAAGGGTTTGCAGAGGAATTACATGTAAACATTTTCTTTCATGGAAATACGAATGCTCTGACCACAGGATGAGAAATTCCAGCTGCTGTGAGAGGACTTGTGGAGTCAGTACTTAGAGTCACCTTCTTTTGAGGTGTGAAGTGACCGTGATGTTTGTGTGTTGACATCTCCAAGTGTGCTGTTAGGCATGGCAGGGAAGTGGTTGAGTCACATCCCTGGAGGTATTTAAAAGATGCATAGATGTGGTGCTTAGGGACAAGGTTTAGTGGTGGACTTGGCAGTTCTAGCTTAACGGTTGGACTCCATGATCTTAAAGGTCTTTTCCAACCTAAATGATTTTATGATTCTAAGTCAATTGTCTATAAGGTCTGAATTTTGAGTTGCTGCAAACTGATGTACTGTCTGAAATTTCTGTTGTGATGCCCGAGTTTACAATAGCATTGGATTTGACTCTAAATACCTAGCACACAGACTGAGGACCTCCTTTAGCTTAAATACCAGTAAAGTCCTGTCTGTCTTCACTAAGGAAAATATCTGGGTAAGTATATGAAGACCATTTAAAATAGTTACTTTTCCCCTTTTCTTTAACTGTGGATTTTGCAAGAAGTTGCATGGGTTTTAACGATGTCTGTAGGATAGCTCACAAGAATTAAAAGTAGCATGGCATTAAATTTTTCATAGTTAAAGATGTATTGCTGATGATACCAATTAGAAGATTTAAAATCTTCAAAGATATAAAAGGAAAAAATTTAGGAAGATTTTTTTTTTGTGGCAAAACCTGCTAAATATGGAAGCTCTGTACAAATGCAAGATACAGTGCTTTGGACATCTCAATGCCGATGATATTGTTAAATGCTCTTTCAGCATGAGGAATAGATATTACATGTTAATTTGTTGAAAGGTATATTACATGTTAATTTGTTGAAAGGTATTATAAAATTAATTTGGAAGACAGTCAGCGGTTGTTTATAACTGTGGGGCTTTTTGAACTATAAAAATGTAGTAACTACTGACAGGCTTTGAAGGTTGTCTAATATTCCCTAACAGCACAGCAAAATTGTTGATAAAATTAAGAAACAAGTAGATAAAACATGCACTGTACATTGAAGTGGATATCACTTGGCTTATAGAAGAATATGTTGGATATGGTCCTATGGTCCCTTATTTAAATTTTTTATTTGTCTTACCTGATATTTTCTTGATAATTTTAATTGTAAATGCCTGTGTATATGTGAAACTAGGCTAAAATATTCTTGAGAAGGCAAAATTCTAATCTAAGAGGAAAATACTATCAATAAAATGAAGAAAATATACTGTGCTTTAAAACCATGAAGACTGTAATGTACACTAATAAAGTCTCAGAAGCTTAAGGTAAAGATGATCTGATCTCTGACTGGAGGAAAAAAAAAAAAAGTACCAAAAAACTTTCTCCAGTTGAAATGTAAATTCTGGACTCAGTATTTCTTCTACAGTTGTTGACAACCTCACTAACACCTAAACCAGAAGATGTTTCTGAATTCTCTGCAGTGCTTAAATGTCAGTGATACCTTCATGAGTTACAGAGAAAGCACAGAGCACAAATAATACATTTCAATTACGAAGGAAGAAGAAAATAGTTACACTCTTATTCAGCTCATGAGAAAGACTTAAAATGCAATTGCGTTTATGATTGTTATTGTGTTTGTCTTGACTTTCCCCATCTTTACATTGGAAATTCAGTTCTGTTTTCCACATTTTTCTGGATATACTTCAGTAAATACGGACAGACTTGTGATATTTGGGGTCATAGGGCAAAGTAATTTACCAGAAAACTGTATGAACTGCTTGCTGTTTTTTTCTCCATAACTTTACAGAAGGGAGATTTCAATCATACTGGACTTTTTTTATCAAAGATAACTTAAAAGTTTTCAGTGGAACAAAGATGTAAGACTAGCACCAAATTCTGAACAAGTCATGTTGGGTTGCAGTTTATTTCTCTAAGGATGTAACGTACGGCTTTTGGCACGTGTTGTGGCAACAGGAGTGTGTGGTGCATCTTCTGTGGGAATATCCCACGGAAGAGCTGCAACAGAATAACTTTAAAACTTGGAGTAAGGCTGCTTTTATGATGAGTTATTGGATGGAGTTTTGAGTCAGCAGCAACTTGATTTAATATTACTTGATCCTGTGAAATTTTCATAGATTTTAAGATGAGGGCAGCAGAGGGGGCAGCCTCATTATTTTTCCTTGCAACATTCATCGAAACATAGAAGCATTTTGAAGTTGTGGGTTAATTGTTTGGCTTAAAGTGTAATTTATTTTTCAATGCTGAATTAGCAATACTTAGGCATATTATTCATGCTTTAGTACAGAAAGTAGATTAGTTAAACTCCAGGAATTGAATTCTTAAAGGTTACATTTTGAAAACAAATGTGTATGAGAGAGAAGGCAAACTATAAGAAGACATAGGTTGTCATTACATGAATTAAGCATCTGTTTGGATTACTCTTGAAATTATTGACATTACACCGTGACTGCAGGGATATTTTTATATACTGTTTGATAGTCACTATGCTCAGACTGCTCCTTCTTTCTCATCCTGAATCCACTTGCAGTTTGTTTCTTGGTTCCACGCTTGTGCCCCAGAATGGGAACTTCACAAATGTAAAAATTAGGAAAGTTTGGGTTCACAGCTTCTTCTCCACTGAAGTACTCAAACAGAAACATGGCCTGAATAAATAGACTATCAAGTTCTAATTATGCTTGCTTTTGCAAGCACAAGGAATTGGCGAGCTACAATTCCCTGGTTAAACTGTACTTTTACTCCCTCTACTTAAGCAAATGAATAAGTGAATTTATTAATATTTATTGGAAGTATATAGAGACTTAAAGACAGATGTATGCAGTAAAGTACCTGTTGGAATTTGGGGATGTTTAAACCATCATAGCTATACAAATGATTATAAAAACTCCACACGACAGCAGTGCAGTTCCTGTGCACTTGCTCTTCTTCCTGAGTCAATTCTGTCTAAGCAATATAACACAGATAATAATGCTGAATAACATCTGATACTTAGTTCAGTGTAAATAGTAACATGACAGTTCTCCTCCTCCTCCTCAGTTTTGTCAAATTGCTATGATGATCATTATCACTAGTACTGCAATTTGGCCCCATGGTCTAAAAGCAGAAGAGTACAAATAGTTGGTGTACATCACAAGATCAAGTCATGGTCTTGCATTGTGATAGTTTCAAACAGGAACTATGGAATGCATCTGGTTACCAAAATGCTGGACTCTCACAGAAACTGCTGATTTTTATTAATTTTAAGGTAACAGTTTGTTTTACTGTGACCAGGGCAAGATTTTTTCATGTGACAGTTTGTGGCCAAAATATATGCTTAAAGGACATTTATGTAACAGGTCCATATACAGCAGAGATCTTGCAGCGGAGCATCCCTGTGTGCAGCATCACTGCACTGAAGAATGGGAAAACTTGCGTAACTTTGACATTAAGCAGTAAGTTCCTGTGAGTTTCCAGGACAGCTAACACAAATTAACTCTTTTGGAGGTCATGGCTAGTCAACATTATTTTGGAGTCTCTTTTGTCTTTCTATCATCTCCCTCCTCTGACACTGTTTTAGCACGGAGTGCCCTTTCTCCATTTTACACAGGGCAGCATTTGTGGGCAGAGAGCCTGCTAATGCTTTTCATGAATTCAAAGGAATTCCACTGCAATGAGGTTTGTATCAAATGGTAGATGCTGAAATTAACTTTGAAAGAACTTTGAGCATCCCCAAACATGACTTTTTATTGTATACCAGGACGACCTGATACCTTAATGCCTTCTTTGAATTACATCTGCAGTATGATTTACAATAACTAATTATTTATATTGGAATTATTGAGAAAACTCTGCAATATATTTATATCATGCTGCTGGTTTGAAAAATCATGCCTGTGCTTTTCTGCTTAGGATATAATAGTAATGAATACATATTTTTGCTGGAGATAATGAACCAACAGCTAGAAGCCCTGAATGTCTATGGTCTTTTGTCATATATTTCTTTTGCATTTAACATGTAGAATGTCATCAGGATATCATACCGATATTTTTGTTACGAAGCAACACTGCTGACTGCAGTTCTTCTGAGGTTTCATATTCATGGTTACGTTCTTGCTGTTGTAGAGCCACAGCATTTGCTGTCACAGGACAGCTGTGAATTGAAGCTGCCTGGAAAAGCAGGCATTGACCCAAGGAAGAGAGAAAAACTTCTTTCGGACTTATGTATTTTTTCATGTCATGACTCAGATAAGTTACTTCTAGGAAAGTTCATTGTATGAAATTCCTTTCACAGCAGGTAGGTCAGCCAAAGAGGCAGGTCTTAGACTGCTCTTTAGACTTTCTTTTAAGTTAGGAAAATGCAATGTTTCCCATAGAAATAGCTCATTTCCCATACGGGGTAAAACCAAAATGCTTGTCTGTGCTTGTATTAGGATGTCACTTGTTAATGTAGTGTTTCTTATAAGCTCACCTAGCTACAGGATGATCTCTGTGCTATGCCATCATTTTCCTTCTGAAGCCTGACATACACTGCTCACCCTGGCTCACTCTTATAAGAGCAAGAGTAGAATCACCTAACACCAGCATCCTTTTTCTTTTTTTTTTCTTTCTTTCTTTTTTTTTTTTTTTTAAGAACCAGGCCCTTAGCCCTCTTTTCACTTTGCTTCCATTAGTAGCAAATCCCCCTTGTCCTTTTTAATTTTTAATTACCATTGTCTGTTCACCTTTGTTTTACCCATGACATCTTCAATTTAAACAGTATCAGAGAGGTTGATGTGAACAGTTTTCTTTTCAGCTTAAGTGACTGCAGCTCATTTAGTTGTTAATTATGCAGGGAGGTTTGCATGGCTGCGGCTGGTAATTTGAATATGCTCCCAATGTCAGGTCTGTGTCTGGACGGCTGAGCTTGTAAAAGGATTATGATGTATATATGGTTCATGGCTAAGAGGGCTAATGAAAGTACCTCATTTAATCAAACACAATTAATTAAATGAACTTATGATATTAACCCATCTTTCCGTGCATGTATAATTTATATTAATTGATCTGCTGCATTGAAGTTGACCAATCAGGTAGACTGCTGACAGCCTAAGGAAGAAGGAAGTACCATTAGCATTAGTTTGATGCAAACCATAATTGATGGGTCAGTGTGTTTTAGGGATGTAGCAAAAGCTTTGTTAATTGTCATAAGAAGTTCAAATTGATTGTGTCTGCATTAGTACATAAATTTAAATTGATTAATGTTTTGTTCTAAAATTAATGTCTATACTGCATGGGTGATACAATGCTTTATTTATTGGATTCATTAATGCAGTCTCAGGAAAAATAGTGTTGAAGTTAGGTAAGCGGGAGTAGATCGTTAAGGATGAGTTCAGTGGAGCCATGTGGGAGACAGCATTCCCGCGTGGAGCCTGAGCCCGCCTGCACCGAAATGGCCGAGTGTGAAACGCTGTCCCGAGCCCACAGAGGCTGATATTTAATTAAAGCTTTTTAAAAGACATTAGCGACATGGGGGGGGGGGGGGGAGGAAGCCAACAACTCTTATATATAGCAAATTTTAAGGAGAAATACAAAGAAAGCCTAGAGCTGGCTGATTGTCTTAAGTGTAGTTAAGCATCTCCCTAGCCTAGATCAGCATTGTCCCCAAAACATTTCCTGTAAACCTGTTTCATACAAGTGCTGCAGCCAGCTTGTACTGTGTCCTCTGCCGAACAGGAAACTGAAATTACACCACAGCAGGTTTGTTACACAATCATTTTGTCTGTCTCTCTTCTGCATTTGCCAGCATAGGGAAATACTGTAGGTATTTCATGTTTGACAGTCCCTTTGTTTTAATAAGTGTTTACATTGCATGTTTGGTTCTTGTGCTATAGTACAGGATGCTTTGGCATGTTTTATGGCACTGTCAGTTAAACGTAGTTTGTCCTTCTTATGCTAGTGTATTACAGCACCTTAGATTTCAGTTTGCTTCACTTTTGACGTGAAGTTTTAAAGGAACAAAGAAGAGTAGAAGATCCACTGAGAAGTCACTTTAATTCATTTATAACCCCTCTTTTTTCTTACCAAAGGAACTTAACATCTGTTTCTTATAAACTGATTTAAATAGAAAATGTGTAATGCATCCTTTTACCAAATGGTTCTTTCTTTTATTGGAGGAATAAAGCAGTTTGACTGTTCTGCTTTTACTACAGTGCATTCATGCTCTTAGAAATGGGACATCTCCACTTTCACGAGGACACAGTCTGAGCTTCGCACAGTAGAGAGGAGATTATATATCTTTCTCCGCTGTCTTACTGAAGTATGGTATACAATGTATTATTTACAGACAGTTCCCTGGCTCTATAATGGTTTGATTATATTCAAATATCACTCCATGTGGTGGCACTAGCGAGTAGCAAACATCGTAATTGGTTCCTGGAGCACAACTCCTTTTCCTTTTAACTTTTCGAGATTGTGCTAATGGGTGCCTTGCACTTGTTTTCTATTGCCAGATTTTAAGGACAGCTATTCAAAGCTAAGTCATATTGTTCTGAGGCAATCGTGATGAAGTGATGAGTTTTGTCATGTGCAGCAACGTCGGCAATACTTTTGACAGTTTGGGCAAATTAAGTTCTTATTACTTGTTTAAATTATGTTTAGTGTTCTTCTTTTTTCTTCTTCTTCTTTATTTTTTTTTTTTTTGCCAGCTTTATAACTGCAGTGTATCCTATATAAGTAAGTATATAAATACAGACAGTTCTCATATTTCAGGTGAAAAAAAGATGGTGCTGTAAATTTTCATGTTTTGTTTACACCTTTGTTTGAACTCCTCCACAGTATTATAGTTAATTACTACCAAAAGGAATGTGCTCTTCAGTGTGCTGGTTTCCCAGCAGAGTGGCTTTTTGCTTTGCAAAGATTTTACACTAATAACACATGAATATTTGACCCAGAGCCAACAGTAAGTGAAAAAGACTCGTGCTGTGTAGAGAAAGGCACGAACAGCTCTCCTTTGCACTCTAAGAGTAAAGGAAATGGAAAATAAAATAGAAAAAACGTACTGCTTAAATAACATGAAAAATTGTAAACTAGTCTCGGTGCTACCACATGATGTACCAGAAAAGAAAAACACTGACTGCAGGCATCTTGTGCCAGAGCAGAGTGAAAATGAGCATCTCGGGAGTCACTTGTCTTAAATTAAGATACTTCTCTGTGATTTTTCCAAAGTCAGAAAGGTAAAAAGAAAAAGATGAGTGTTTTGTTCATGTGTGTGTTGGAGGCAGGGAGGGAGCACGCGTGTACGTCTGTGGAGCGGAGTGGGAGGGGGTCTTGGCTTTACAGCAATAATGTCGCTTTTGCTTAGTAGCCCTGTGAATGGGTCACAGATGTTCCAAGAGTGGAAATTAACATTATTTTTTGAAAACCACTTAACTATGAGCAGAATGCAGTGTCACTTGGAGTAATTATTTTGTTAATTGTGGTGTGGTTTAGGTTGCAGCCAGAGCTGTACTCTTTGCTAACGATAGTATTACATGGACTAAAGTGCAGGAGAGGTGGGAGAGCAGATAACTGGTTGCCTTTTGAAGAGCTTGCAGTGAACCCAGGGTGGCAGAGCAGTTGCTATTACAAAAACATGTTGGAAACAAGAGTAGAGAGAGAGATGAGTATGAAATAAGGAGGGAACTGGCCATATCCTTGTCAGGTCTTGCCATCAGGTCCTCTCCTTGCTTTGCCATTGCTGAGATGGGAGAATGTCAATTCTCAATTAACAGTGGGGGGGCGGGGGGAAGCTTTAGGAATGGTTGTGATGCCTGTGGCCAATGGGTTCCTTGTGGGTTATTCTCTCTCTCTGAAACATTGTGAAACTCCACGAACTGGGCTGACCATCTTCACCTCCAATTCAACGGTTCTGCCATCAGTAGGTGTCACTGCAGCCAGTCAGAAATACCAGCGAGCACAGGAAGGCACACATTCACCTAACCATAAAAAAGCGAATCAACACAGCAAAAAAGTACTGCCTCTCCAGCACACAATAAAATTTATGTAATAATTTGGAGGCTTAAATATAGAAAATAAATCAATACAGCTCTACTAAAAAGCTTGTCACTTAGTGGGAAAAAAAAACCCCACTCTCTTTCCCATTACCTCCCAAAAGGCTTGCACTGGGATTTGTAGATAGGGTAGCATAAATATTTAACTTAGCTAAATCAAGAAAAGCAACAGTTATTTGAAAAAATAATAAAACTATTTGTAAGTAGTGCAAAGGTGTGTGTGTGTTATTTCAAAATAAAATGACAATGTCATCACAACAGAAAATATTTCTTAATCTCTTATCCAATTAAGGCGACAACTTGATTGTAGTCATAAAACTATCAGAAATTATTAGGTATTATTAGGAAAATATTAGGCATTGAAATATTTAGTCACAGGACAGCAACATACTCTCTGAATTTTCATAGCCTGAGAGCTGCCCTAGAATTAACCTAAGCCTGAAAAAGTTACATTACAGTAAATCAAGAAGAAAGAAAATTAGTGCAATAAAAGAATTTTAATTGACTCCACACACCAAAAAAGTACCATAGGGAAAGGATGTAACACATTCAATGGTAATATTAAATATTTTTTTAGCATTTATTTTTTAATTATAGAAAATACTTAGCATTAGTATCAAAAAGAGAAAACACTTGTCTGAAATCACATTTCCTCAAACACCAGCCAACCTCTTAAGTTACCTTTTTGTTATCATGTCAGTAGTATGAATGTAAGAGCAAAACAATGATCAGAATTGAAAATGGAAAATGAAATCTAACAGTGACCTGAAGTTTCAGTTATACCAGGAACAGGTTGTGAAATAATGTAAGGCTAGCTTCTGTTCAGTTATTTCAGGCTATGCATTTAAAAAGTCAGTCCATGCTTAGCCAACTGCTAGCATTTTACAAAGCATACTGTTATATTTAAATTCTTACAGCACTGGGGGTTTTTTTGCACAGAAAATAAAATGAGATCTCTTTGGTTTAGAATTTATTGTTCAGTCGGTATACAAAAAGAAAGATTCCAATTTTTTTCATTTCTAAAACACAAAATTGGGATGGGAAAAGAAGAACTAAGTTAAATCTGATAATGTAATATGGCATTTATTTGTACTGCCTTTTACTGTTGTTTTGAGACGCACTATGGTTTTGCAGAAAAAGCCTGGATTGTTTGGCAGAGGCATAGGTCCTCTGCACAGAGAAGGCTGCAAAACTTTAATTAATTAGAATTATTTCTTTTGGGGGATGGAAATGAAGTAGTTTGGTTAGTATTTCATGTTGTCTAATACGAAAATTTTAGATCAACTTCTGAGTCTTATGTAGTAAGAGTTAAATAGGGCAAACCATTGACAATATTCAGAGAAGTAAAATGAGTTCTTTCAGTATCTCTCACTTCCTTTAGGACTCTGTCATTCTCCTGTCTGGAAAGTGATTCAGAAGCTCTGATTTACCTGACTAGTAATATTTTTTTATCAAATATTTTCACTGAGTTATCAGAGGGCTTAATCTACGACACTGCATTTTATGGTAAGCGTGTGTGTATGTGAGCATACACTTCAAATGTACATTTGATGTGAATTATATACAACAAAACATTTTGCCTCCAAGTGTCAATGAATAGCTGATAAAAATGCATTCATGCATATTTGTGGAAAAATGAGGATTAATGTTGTTCAATATGGACCAGTTATTTAAACCAGAAATTAATGGCTCTTTAAAAAAAATTGCTAGTCAAAGAAGAGATGCGAATGTTTGCTCCTTGTGGTTTTATAAACCCTCTAAAGCTAATCTCCGTGTGCATATTAATGGCTCCACTCTGCGTGGGGGTGAACACTACACTTTCCTCGTTTCATTCATTACGGTGATTTAGGTGCTAACACAGTAGGCTGACTCGCAGGCTGCTGCGGCTCTGGCGCTGCAACAACCAGCTGAAGTTTGTCTGTATTAATGTTTCCAGCTATCATACCTGAAGCAAAAGAGAAGTGAGATGAAAGAGATTAGTTCTATGTCTAAAAATTGGTTATCTGTAGCGTTTCATGAAATTTGCCCCGAAGGGAAACTTCCTGGATAGTTTTCTTGTTACTTGACACAATTCAGGCAGAATCATATTTGTTCCTTTGTCATGTTACTTTAGCATGGTGTGTTGAGTAAAGTGAACAGGTGCCCTCTTGTATTGATCAGCTATCATGGCAAGGAGCTATTATTAGATTTTGAAGGGGAAAGAGAAGGGTTGAGAAATGAAGAGGAGAAAGTGGGACAGGTTATTGATGATGGTAATAACTGTGCTCACTGGTCTCCAAACACCGGAGCTGTAAAGTTGACCAGATGAGGAGATCAGTATAGATATGTTGAAGGGAAAAGACAACATGAAGAAGTATGGAGCATAGTTTCTTACCTGGCAGAGTTATTAAAGTTCATTGAAGGAAGATGAACTGTTTCAATATGTTAAACACTTGAGGCTGTTAAGAGAGAGTTGCTGTCACAGAGAGAGGCATTGTTTAGGAGGTTTGCTTTTTTCCTTTTTCTTTTTTCCTTGCTCCTTCATTCCTTTCTATCATTTTTTTAATTTTAGTTTGTTTCTGTTCCTGTTTAGCTGTATGCTAGATAACCATGCAGAAATTAAAAAGGAAACAAAGGGAAAAGGGTAACTGATTCCTTTGAACAGGACCCATTGCTCATTTTATCTGAAAGCTGACTTCACGCTGTGAGTCCCACAAAAGCATAGGGTTATTCATCATTAATGTATGAGTAAGATTATAGTATGCATATATATCGTATCATACCACTACTTTCATCTGTTCAGTAGGATGTCTTCCTCAGCTACGGCTTTATTGTAGGCAAACCACTGCCATATTTTAGGAGCCAAGTATGCTGAGTGTTATATAGCTTGATGTGTAATGAGATGCACTAGCCAGCAGAGACTCAAAATAGACCCAACATGATTCAGAATATGCTACTTTTACCCAAACAGTGACTCTAACATAATTAATTTGGTGGTAATAAAAGGCAAAAATGTAATTCTGCATTCTGTTTGATAGTAAGAAGTGCACTAAATTAAGAGACAGTGAACTCTCAACAGTAAATTTTGCTTGAGGGTTAAACTCTCTGTTCTACTGAAAGGTCACCACATGATTCAATGTTTTTAATCCTTCCACAGTGTAATGACATTTTAGGGGATGTTTGCAAACATATATCAGGGTTGTCTATACAAAATCACATTTGATTTCAATGCATGGAGAAGGGATGTTTCCTCCATTGTGTATAAAGCATGTGTTAATTTAAATTCTGTCACTGGAATTTGTTTTACATATATTCTGGAACAGAATATAAATTGGGACTGTTGAAATGTATATAGTTTCACTGCAGACAGAAAATAATTATTATGTTACTCCATTGACTAGCACCCCCCCCCCACCCAAAAATAAGTCTATGTTCTTAAGTGGTTCCCTTTATTTTTGCTGGGTGTAATATGACATGCAAATTTAGGAAGGGAAGAAATTTCTTATAAATAACTGCATTTAAGACAATCTAAACCCTATGCAAAAGAAATGAAAACCTGGCTGCCTATGGATATACCTACTGGGTGGAATGAAACTTACGCAGGGATCTCTGAGATACCACTGGTAGCCCTGAGATTCAGAGACTCTTTGCTGTATTGGGTAGGGGCATGTAGCATGGCAGGTCTTAGTGCAGATTGTAAAAACAACATTGCCATATTAGCAGGACACTGCACCTAATCTCAAAAATCCTGCCGTCAGCAGGACTGATCATTAGGGCATAGCACTCCACTGATTCCAATTTGAAAAGTACCTCTGGGACCATGCTGTCAGTCATGTCCTCTCTGATGCTCCCAATCTTGAAAGGAATCCTTCAGTAACCCAATGGCAATATGAGAAGATATTAAAGATCACTCCATATACATATATTGCTGAAATCTCCATTTAATTAAAGACAGATTATTTTTAGCCCATTGAAAAACATATTTTAAAATTAATAATTTGTGTACTTAAAAAGATGGGTTTGTCATCACAAAACTACTTGTCAATTTGAGTCAAATTCACCAAGCAGCTGGAAATGTTTTTTTCAGAGAAGAGGGCATTACTGGCCTCACCACACTGACAGAAGACTTGTCCTTGTTCCCTTGTTTAATTCACCTGCCCACTGATTAAGGTAACTACCCATATTGCAGCACTTCTCCCTCCTCTTAAACTGTGCCCTTAGAGCATCCCTCTTTAACAATCAGGGAAGTGTTATATACCATATGCTAAAGAGTTATTCTTACTTGCAGTATTTCATGCAAACTGGAGCATTTCTGATAGAAAAGACTGAGAGGGCCTTTCCTGGGAAAAATCCTCTACTTGGACTAATGCAGTCACTTTCAACCAGGGACCTGTGCTCCTGGCCCTCATGAGTGTGTTACTGGTGGAGCATAGCACAGAGCACGGTTTATTAAGGGACACACTGAAGTACACAATATGGCCAGTTTTCTCAAAGAGGCTTATCTGCAAAACAAAATTGGGACCTTTGGCTTAGAGGTTAGGACACTCTTTTGGAAAAGAGTTTGGGAAAACTAAACTTTTTGATTCATAATAGATTTTCCAGAAACACATGGGGCAACAGTGTGAGAACATCCTTCTGAAAAGTTACGGAAAAACTTTCGTTCCAGACCCTACTTACATTTATGCAAAACAGAGTAGCTACCACAGGGAGAATGAAAGTACCTCTTCTCACATTTCCTCATCACATCTTCATCATGTAACTATCCTGGGAAGAAGTCCCATTAAAAGGAAGTAATTGAACCTGACTTTCCACATCCTGGGTTAGTGCTCCCACTAAACACCCAGTGAAAGGAAATGAGGAAGCTCTCCTTTTGACCCATTCCCACAAAACATACTTTGTCTAATCCTCTTAAGATCTAACCCTCCTGGTTTTTTTTTTTTTTTGGTCTTTCTTATGTGTCCCTCCAAAAAGAATATATAATTTCAAGCAGAAGAAAGTCTTGTCTTTAACAAAAAGGAAAAATAACCCAATTTTATTTCTCTTTTTGTTTTATGGCAAAATCTGGTTCTCAGCAAATTCAGATTTTTCTCATGAAGAGAGGAGAAAAGGAGGAGAAGTAGCAGAATCCTGCTGTAAAGCATATATTAGTTCATTTCAAAATAAATACACTTTTATTCAGGAACAAGTTCTTGATCAGGCACATCAAGAACAAAGAAGAAAACCACCATCATGGCCTTGAATTCCTGGCATTGCATGTGGTGATGCATGCAGTTCACCTCGCGGCTCAGTCATCAGGGAGGAGGACGTGCTGTGTTTCCTTCCTTGCACAGTCCATGCTGGGGGGAAGTCCAGCAACACGGAGAACTAAGGCATTGCAGCTAATTGCACATGAACAGAACAATGCTTATATGTGCACTGTCTCAACTATGTCTTCACAAAGCCAATAGTAAAATGAAGTGCAGAAAATAAAATCCACGAGATGCACGTCTTTATGTGTGGCGCTCATGTAGCCATCAATGATTTTCCAATCATCATCACCAACTGTGAAGGAAAAGGTGGGGGTCACGGAGGTGCATGCCTGTGCGTGTGGGATGGGTCTTTGCAGGGGGGGAGGAAGTTTAATGGTTTAAAGATCGACTTTTTGAAGTTTTTGTCATTTCCAGAAGACTTGCCTGACTTGGGTTCTAGTGAGATGAAATGATGGTATCAGTGCTCACATATGAGGCATTTAATCTCGCATCTCTCTCTGTCCTGTGGCTCACCATGGAAAATGAAATGAATACTCCTGCTGTGCCTATTTATGGAAGGTGTCCCAAACTGACAAAGCACTAATGACTAAATGGAGCATTCACTGGAGGAACAATGAGTCATGCACGCAGAGGGGAAACAGATTCTCCCAGATGTACTGACAATGTGGTGCTAACTGCAGTATCTTAAAGGAAAACCTGCAAGTCCACTGTTTGGATTAGTATGATTGTACCAAATTTCCAGATTTTTGTCCACAGTAGCCAAAAGAATCATTCCATTGGTTTTGTTTCACATCAAGAACACGCAGCAGCTGAGAGGAAGGTTTTCTTTTAATTTTACTGTCACATAAATGGTGTGTTTGATAGGAGTAAAGTCAGTCTTGCAAAATATATCATATGCTCATTTTCTTAACATCACACTTCAGCATTAAGCAGAAGAGAGTTGTATGTAACTGCTTCTTCTCCCTCCATTTCATTTTCACTCGTCACTAATGACTAATGTCTTTTAGAATCTTCTTATATAAATTGCCAGCAATTTCATAGGTGTTCAGGGACTTCTCGTTAAACAGCCTACATTATTTGCATCAGGTAGTAGTTTCTTCATGATTTTTTTCTTTCGCTATTTTCAATTTTTTTTGTTTTATTTTTTAATTTTACCTTTGTCACGCTGAAAGAAATTGGTGGTTGCAGTGTTCAATGATGCAAAAAGAAAGGATTTCCACATAAGGAGAAATATAATTTCCACTGTAGCGCAACTGCACATCTAAACCATTGTTGGTTTGACGATTATGCCCTAAGCTCTGACCAGCCTGTGAGTGGGCATTGTGCCATTTGAACAGTAGGGCAACATTGCAGGCAGCCAAAAATCTGGCTCAAACATGTTTCTTGAGGGAACAATCCCAGCTAAAAATACTCCTATTTGTCTGAACTCAATTTGTTCATACACATGCTGATGCATCATTAAAGATGACATAGGATATGACTCTCTTAAACCAAAAGATCAGAAGAGTCACAGAGAGGGGAGAGAAGCGCTGACTTCTTGCGGATGTGCAGAACAGACCTGAGGTACACTTTCAAAAGGCAAATGCTCCGGAGGCATTTCCCACCCTGCTTCTGTGCTTCCCATGGAAGGCAAGGGGAGAGTCCTCTTAGTCCCCACAGTGACGGCCAGGACGCGCTCCCTAGTGCCGCTGTGCCCCTCCTGGAGACTCCCCCAGCCACTTCCCTCTGGAGGAGCAGTAGACAAGAGCAGCTGGTACGTACCCCCAGCAAGTGTCCTCTGCTGCCTGCTGGACCTGCAGGGCTGGCCTGTAGCTTCCAAACGCCTTCGAGTTCTGCCCTTCCCTGCCCACCTCTCCATGCCAGTCTTCTGGGTGGAAAAGAGTAGCTACAAATTCTCTTTTGAAACATCTGATGTAGGCCACCACTTGCTGCACCTTACAGCAGGGGTGAAAGGGGGATAACAGTGATGGTGAGGCAGTCCTCAGTACAAAAATTTCAGTGTAACATGTTCCACCTGAAAATGAAGTCCAGTACTTTGAAGTCTTGTGGCATTGCTACTGCATGTCTAAATATAACATACGTTTTCATTCACTATAACTGAACTTTTTCTTTTTTCTCTTACATTAGCTTCTTCTGAATGTAGTTGTTATGGAACTTTTCAGTGACATGTATTTGTAGTATTCTCTGCAGTACATACTTCTACTCAAGAGAGTCAAGTATGCCTAGGAAGAGGGGAAGAAAAAACCCTGAAATTTCAGAGGCCTTTGGGAATGGTATGCCTACACATATGGTGTTTCTATTGCTTGAGCCCAAAGAAAAGGATGTGACAGTGGTGGGGAAAACTCATGAAACTTGTTGCTATCTCTTGAACACTCCCCTTCTGTGCTAACTAAAAAATTATGTGCAAGCTGCTGCTGTTGATATTATTTAGAGCAGTAATAGCAGAGTACAGGTCTTGTGTGGGCTGGTAGATGTAGTGATAGGAGAAAACAAAAAAGGTTGGAGTCTAAACCACAGGTAAAATCACCTGAATGTTTCATTTTATTTGTCCTTTCTGTTTTTGAGGGTGCAAACTCCTAACTTAAAATCAGCAATTCCTCCCAGGAATGAAGAATAAAGTACTCTAAGAGAATACTCTAGCACTTTTAATACATAGAGGCCCCTCACTGCTTCAAAGCAAGGGCTTTCTTTCCTGTCCTTTCACATTGCAAGGGAGAACTTTATGCCATGGTACAGACACTATATGGTGTTCCATACCTTCCTCTGCTAACGTGCCACAGCTCTGGCAAGTAATACCTCTGCTGACTAGGTCTCAAATAGGTGGTACTCTGCTGCCCTAGGCCTGGCAATACTCAAATAAAGGTGAAGAGCGGGGCAAGACTGTGTTGTCTTGCAGTAAAATATGGTCACGCAGAATACAAAACCGATACTGTCAAACTGAATGTACCTAACCATGAAATGGCATTTACAACCCAGAAGTGAAATGCTACTACCTTAACTTTTTGTTTTTCTAAATAGACTTTATTTATTTTACATCTTATTCCTTTCACCCCCCTCTTCTTCTCTCCACTTTTCTTAACAGTAAATTATTTCCTAGGCTGGTTGTTCCAAGTTCGCTATATATTAGATTTTTTTTTTTTCCTGGGTAATTAAATGTACTTACATTTTTGGCTCCTCTATGACCAAAGCAAAATATTTTTCTTATCCAGAGAAGTATTCTGACGCAAGGGAAGTTACTTCATATAGCAACATTTCCTTTGGAAGACATGCCTGAGTCCTTCCCCAAAGAGGGCAACCTGTTTCACACACTCAGAGAAAGCTCTACAGTGGAAAATTTCCATTTATCACCAGATAGCTGGTTCATACATGCAGCATCTTCAGCTCTTCTGAATCACATGTGAACTCAGACCTTTACCAACCAGATGTGTATGGCTGGTCAGATGCTTCTGGTCATCTCATGATTTTCATCAGTATTATGAGAGAAAACATTACATAGCAGCTGCCTGTAACAGTGTTTGTGTGATGCTCTGATTTGCTTTTATAGCACTTACTGTATGTGGTTGCTCTATTAATCTTTCTATATGAACAGTTTCTCTGTTTAATTAAATTGGGCCCAATGAGGCAGTGCATGGTCCTCTGATAAGCTCATTCATCTTTATTTGATTCTTTGCTGACACGTTAGTTGCCCTGTGACATAGGTTAAGTCATTGAGTGGCCATTACCTCCTCGTTTACTCTCTCATGTTACTCCTAACCACCTTCCTGGAGTCAAATCCAGATGATTTGTGCCAATTTCATGGGGGCACAAACTGGAACATCCGATAACTTTCTACATGGCTGACTTTATACAATCTTGCTTGCACATCTCAAGCTGCTATGTCTGTCAAAACACAATTTTTCCCCTCCTCCTTATGGGCTTTGATAGAGCTATGAGTACTAGAGGTCTCAATTATAAAATGTCATGACACTGCCGCACAATTTTTTACAGTAATTTCACAGTGTCACTTTGTGATTATTTCAGGATAGCTTTGAACCATGACTGAAATGAATTGTGGCCCTTAGTGTATTGGGTGATACAAATTGTGAGCTGGTGTGACAAAGAGGCAGGCGTTGTTAGGAATAAACTCCATGTGAAGAGAGGGAAGCATGTATTTTTTTCAGAAATGCTACAAAAAGCAAGCAGCAGAAAGGAGGCAGGGGAAAGGAGATGGAAGAAGAAAGAATTAAACATTTGCAACAAAGCAAGCATCGGCTGTGCACTTTTAATTCAAATTATCTGTTACCTTGAGTTGGAGCTTTTACGGGCTCATACAGCAGAAGCTCAACCTGGAATTCTGCAATAAACCTCCTCAAACTCTGACCTGAGGCGGAGATATGTGTTCTCCGTGCTTCCCAAAAAATCCAACTCCTTTAAACAGCCAGTGCTTTAAAAATACGTAGTGAAGAGTCAGATAAACACCTTACCAAGCAAATGTTGGTCTTGGCAGGCAGTCCTGTCATTTTATAATACCGCTTTGAGTAGTTTTAAAGCACAATTGTTCATACAGAATGAGTGAGTAGGGAGACCTTTGCAGATGTCTCCACCACCTCCCTGGCTGAAATAGTGAAGGGAGGGGAAGGAGCAGCTTCTCACAGACCCAGGCTTGTGAGGAGGTGGAAAAGGAAAAAGGCTTGTCCTTCTTCCACTCTGTGAGTAAGCCCAATTTTGGGGCCCCGTTCAGCAGAATGGGTAAACCAAGTATTGCACCTAGTGCTCTGCAATCTTAGTGCCTTCAAAAGCTGGGGGAAAGCAACAAATCAACATCCCTACTTTAAAAGAGGGATGATTTGCCATTTAAAGAAAGTGTTCTCAGCATGGTTCTGAGGGAATCAAAGCCTCAGGAGAGGAAAGTAAGGACCAAAGAGGAAGGGAGGGGGAAAGATGCTCCCTGAGATCATTCTAGACCTCTGAAATTTGCCTAAGATAGATGAGATCTGTGGAACAACATATCTATTGTTACAGGGGGAGCTGCAGATGTTTGACCATTTTCTTTAATTATGAGAAAAGACAGCAAATGCCGTCAAAGAAAATTTTTATTTCCATTTGAAGTCACATTTCAGGTAAAATACAGACAAAATATGTAGTTATTTTATTGATGTCCATGTCTTTGAAAGCTTTACTCATAGCTTAATATTTTTACATGAACTTTTACCTTTTACCTAATGTAAAGCTTATAATAGCCTGTGATGTGCTGGAAATATTAATACTCCTTACGTCAAAATCCATTCACCTCTTTTCTAAAAAGAATGACAAAAACTAATAAGAAAAATCCTATCAAAATCACTAAATATTCAGTTTGGTTTATTTTGAGATATGCAATAATTTCCATAGTCCATGTGTGTATTTTAGCACCTATCTTCTAAAACCTGGAGTACAATTAGCTTAAGCAGCTCTCCATAATAACAAGGGAACTCCAGGGGTGATCCTGTAGCTAGCCTGGGTTTGGGTCAGTTAAATCTGGTGACAGGATGGATTTGCTAGTATTTTATTTTGCTAACTTGATTGTTAAGGAGTACATCTTTTTTTAAGCAAAAAATAAAATTTAGATTTTTTTTTTCAATTGCAGGCTTTTTTCCTCTTTCTTTCTCTTTCTTTCTTTCTTTCTTTCTTTCTTTCTTTCTTTCTTTCTTTCTTTCTCACTTTTTCTTTCCCCATTTTTGAAGTCTGCTCAACACTGATTAATGTCCTTAACATTTTTTTCGTTTGTTTATGTCAGGATTTTCCTGCTCCTTGTTTTTATGCAGTGAGAAGTATTACACCAAGTAAAACAAAAACAAAACAAAAATTGATCGTATAAATGATAGGCAGCACAAGGAACAAGGTTGACAGCAAATGTTAAATGGCATTAAAAAAAAAGCTTTTATCTTCTCTCACCTCCCATAGTGCATGTTCAATGTAAAGTACAAGCCACTTGTTGCCAGCAAAAACGGTCATCTCATTTAGACTGTATTGCTGTGTACTTTCACCCAGCACCGATAACATTACTTTATACTGCAGGTTCAAGCACTTTTATGTTACATAGAACATGGATAACCTTCTTGCATCTAAAACTCCTGTGCAATCTTACAAGAAAACTCAATTAATCAATTAGAATACTTTACTCAAATTACAGGGGAATTACGTGCCTCCGTCGCTGAGAAGCATTGGAACTTGTGGTGCATTACAGCAATTAAGAATACTTAATTTCCAAATGGCACAAATGAACAAAGTGTGAGTCATGGTGAACGTTTACTCCTTAAAAGCCATCAGTGCTAATGGTTTTGTAACCTTTGTAAATTTAATATGGGCTTCATTTATACAGCAGTGAAACCCACGTCAGGATGGTATAATATTACTGCTCATATGCACAGAGCTTTATGCAGCCACACACTTAATTGCATAATTAATAAAGATAGGTTTTGAGGTAGGCATCTGCTTACACTACTTTTTGCGAACAGATATGATCATGCTATGCTATCGCACTCTAAGAAGTGCACTTAAGGCAATCAATAAGTAATGATTCATAACATTTTGTTCCTCAGTGAAGTTATGATAAGTAAAGATTAGACCAAAAAAGCAGAATATTTTTAGTGCCTGTTTGGAAGGATAGCTTGCCTCTGTCAGAGTATTCGAATAATCTTTTTTAGAGTTTGTAGTCAAACTTTTTCACCTTTAAAAGTGGTCAGTTCATATTCACTTATCACTAACTGATTTCTCTGGTAGCAAATAATTGCATGAATTAATAGTTTATTACCGATCTTCATAGCCATTACCAAATGCTATGCTGTTAAGTGGTGCTGATCCTAATGAATATATTGAATAAATATGCTGCTTTACAAAAGTATCATTCATAACACAGCCAGGAATATCTTTGTGTATATTGGCAGTTGTTTCCAGTTATAAAATGCTCCAGAAGAGCTGTGGCATACTTACGGGTCTGTCTTTGAGACTCTTGTGAGTTAGTTTAATAGCAGTAGTAAAGACTGTAGCTATGATATTATCTTCCCTCTTCCTCCCCCAAACAGTGGATTCTCTCCAGGGAACCATTCTTTCCTGCTTTTTTGGAGAAAAGATGGAGATCATAAACCCAGGAAGCGTGTAGATTTATTTTCTTTTGCAGCCTTCAGTGGGATCAATGAACAACCATAGGCAACTCCATGGGGCCGCCAAAGAGATTAACAGCAGTGCGGTAATCGTGGGATGTGGGCACTGAGAGTCTTCTTCTAGCTGATTTTTTGAGGACTGAAGATAGATCCTGCAGTACTCTCTAGAAGGAGTAAGTCCTTCTCTCAGTAAGATCATGCACACACAGATTCAGTCAGATGATTCCTAGTGAGATTTTGTCCCTACACCTCGCTGCTTGTGCTAGAAGAGCGCTCTTTTACTCCAGACTGCTTAACTTGTGGTTTTGATCTGTTTGATTTGGTTTAGTTTTCTTCCTTTTCTTTTTGCGGTATTTAAAACATTGAATTGACTAGAGTTGCTCTAAGCATTAGTAACATAACATGAAAAAGCATATAGTGATTCCCAGTGCTGCAGATTTTACTGAAAACTAGGAATAAAAACATATTAGCAAAACATGTAAAGATGACAAGTTGCATGGAAGAGAGTTATGGATCCTCTCTCAGCATTTTGACCCTACAAGATTTTGTTTTGTTTCCAAATTTAGTTTCTGAAATTATTTCCTAGCTGTTTGTTTGTTTGTCTTTGTTAGCATAGCTGTGCAACCTCCCTTAACCCCATTCCTTCCCCCTCTGCGTCCGTCCCCCTCCCCCGCCCTCCATAGGAATAATATTCTTGTTTACTACTTTTCCACAGTAAAGGGTTTTGTTTCTTCCATGGAAATTCAAATCTCGGGAAGTATCACAAATTTTGGTGAAGTTAGACCAGTTTTAAAACAAAGCCAAGATACAAAATCTGATACTGTTTAAAACCACACTGAATATTTTTCAGCTTCTCCAAAGAGCAGCCACAATTGATGAGGTTTTCAGGTGAGGTGAGAAATATCCCTCAAGGTACTTTTTCAGTTGATATACAAATAAAACAAAGTGAAAATTGTCAACAGCAATCCTCAGAAAATTAGAATATTTATTATACTTTTTTTAAAAAAAAATAAGCAACCAATCATCATTAAATGTGTTGGTGTTCATTACAATTAAATTAGTCTTAGTTAATTCATTAAATATTAATGTGGAATTCAAATTCAATTCCATAGAAATTATAATCTGGCAATTAATTAACATATTAAAATTGAGAAGCATTACCTGTCCCTTCAAGGCAAAAATCTTCCTTTTTAATGAAGAAATCTTTCACAGAAGGAATAGGGGTTTGGGTTTGGGGTTTTTTTCAGTGATGGGAGATTTGTAGGGGAAAAAAAGAATTTTGCAAATTGTCTAGAGGTTTCATATATTTCTGTGCTTTAAAGGTATTTTCAGATATTTTTCCATGAAATGTCTTTAGACCAAGGTTTTTAAAAATGTAACTGAAAAAAACTTGGCAGTGATTTTTTTGTTTTCAGAAGAAAACCATTTACAAACTGCATCATTTACATTCAAGGTTTCATTCTAAAAAAAAAACAATGAAAAAGGTAAACTTTTCAGAAGTCTTTTCACCATCTACATTATTTTAAAAGGTAAAGATTGCTGTCACCAGGAGCTTAATGTAATAATAGTGTCATAATCACACCTTTCACTATCTCCTATTTCACGTTTCAGTTTGATAATCATAGTATTTCATCAGTTTCTTAGAAAATTATATGGCAGTCTGATAGTCCCCATGCACTGAAACATATCTGTACATGAATTTTGAAAAACAAAACAAAACAAAACCACCACCACCACCCCCAAAAAACCCCCCCACCAAAACCAAACAGTGGAGTGCATGACTCCAGTGTGGTGCTCTGCGAATGAAGCCTTGAGGGTAGACCTGTGTGTGATGACATGCGCAGCAGTACACACCGAGTATGTGGACAGCTGGTGCTTTTCACCCTCTGTCACAGGTACGTGGAAGAGCTTGTTCTATTAATCGGCCTCACTATCAGCACTACCTACTGACAATGTTTGTTGCTTTTGGGGGAGGAACAGGTTTATGCCACTGACTTAAAAGGTTTAGAGCTTAAAATCATCCAGAAGTCACTGATCAGTTTGTGAAAGCTTTGGCCAGAGTACCAGGTTTTTAAAGGTTAGTCATCTCCGCTTGTAAATCAAAACAGTAAATTTTTATAAATCTAAGCAAGTGCTATTCTTTATTTATTAAAATTTGATAGCAAAAACTGCTTTGAAATCATACTGGAGAATGCTGAAGATGAACACATGTTTATGCTATATATGAAAACAGCTACATTGTACATGTTGATATATGATGAGGAAAATAGGCTACTGAGCTGAAAAAACTTAACTGTTTTTTTTTTTTCATTTTGGAAAACTATGAGAAAAAGAGAAAAAAAAAAAAAAGGATAAGACACTTGCCCTGCCCTTCCAATTTATTTGAAAACCCAGTGGGATTTTTGCCATTTTTATCAACCATAAGACTATTTCCTAAAGGTGTTATCCACAAGATATAGTAGTTTGCCAATTCTGTATGTTCTAGTTCAGTGCTACTCCACATTTTTTCTCGCACTTTCATCTCCAAAACTTTGGTGTAATTTGAGTGCCCATTTTAGATGGATGGCATTCATTGAAAGATGATCATAGTATCTAGTAAGTGCCTGATTACCCATTGAACATCAATATTTTTCTTTAAAAAGTATTGGCATGCCATTAATTGTGATTGTAATTCTTGTGTCACAGCTCTAAAAGTAATATATTTGAATTCCAAGTGCCAAACAACCCCTTAAATTGTTTGTGTGGAAAATATTGAGCACTCTAGAGAAAGAAAGTTGGAACTAGATTACCCTTCTGTAAATCTGGTGTTACTGCCTTAAATAAAATGGTATTATTTAAGCAGTATCACTAGAATTGGAGTCTTATCTGTTCTTTTACTGCAACTAGGAAAAAAAAAAAAAGTCAAACACCAAATTTGTATCTGCATTTGACTTTTTCAGCATTTGTACTTACTGAAACCACAAATCGGAGTTGATTGTCCTTAACATAAAAATGGTTAGCTAATATCCATTCAGGACTCAGCCTTGAATGGACGGCTCAGACTGGTATTAAAGTACAAAGGAGAGTTCACAAAGAGCCATGTTTCCTCTCCTGCAGTTGTACTGTCTATTTTCTTTTCCATCGAACTTCTTACAATTGAGATAGAAAATCTAGTTATGCTATCAGTGTTAGCCCGACCTCCCCTAAGTAATCCATGTGGTTTCCATATGGTGGCAAGCTTACCCTGCAGAAAGGAAATGGGTGCAGTGGCAGCACGCATGCTGTGCTTCAAAGAGACACCCTTAAACAAGGTCCCCGTGAGTTGCCACTGAGATGATCTGCTGCTGCTCCCAGCTGAAGGTCATGCTTTAAAGTACCCTTGCATCCACAGTCCGAATGCTAAGAAATACAATAGGGTTCTTAGATGCTTAGATAGCTTTTGACTGGTAAATAAAGCTTTCTTTTAGAAAAACAAATTATTCTTAGCCTTAGGATTAGGTTTATAATAAAAGCAGCATGTGTTAAAGGCATAGACCTTACAGTAGGGAAAAATGAAGAATTTGAACAAGGGTGGTGTGGTTAAGTTTTCTAGGCTTGTTTAGTGTAGGTGTAAACCAATTAACATTTAATATAATTGCGTGCATAACTAAAATAATTGTGCAAACGAGTTGTGCTTCAGAACTGCAGGCACACTGTTGACTGTACTCCACCTCAGCTTCTTTAAAGGAGAGATGCAAGGGATAAACAATGGGTTGGCATGCATGCCATATGCCACCACATACTGAAGCTATAGGGCAGCAAGAGCCAGGAGAACTCTGCCCAAGTATATATATAGTCTCCTTTCTTTTCCTACAGAGCAGCCCGTTATATGCAGAATCCGCCTAGGTACTGTCTAAATTCCTCTGCACAGACAAGGAAAACTTTGAAATGACACAGGTAGAAAATTTATTTGCATTTAATTTGTTATCTCTACTTGTCATGAAATTCTAATAAATACAGGTAACATTTGCTATTTTAAACTAATTATGCTAAAACACTTGCACACTTTTAGAAAATTGAGTTCACCTTTTGCCAATAGTAATCATAGGTAGATTACCTCAAACTTGTGACTAAATCTTGAAAAGTGTTTTGACAACGCAGAATGTCTCTAATTGTCCTGTAAAGAGAACATGGGGACTGTGCCAACAGCCCCTTGTTTTCCGCTTCACTAGTATCTTGTGTCGCACTCATTCATTATCTACATAGTAGCTGTAACAATTTCTAGGCAATTGAATTGTTGCAGGTATATAAGAGAACTGAAAGTTGTCACTTTATTAAAAAATCTACATCAGTCTTGGCTCAAAAGAAAATTTGCTATTTTGATGCACTTATTTTCTGTTTCTGTGAAAAAGGCATGACTTAACTAGAAGAACAGACAACCAATCATGCAAAAATCCCATGAAGTATCATATAGTATTTGGGGGTTTTTTTGTAACCAGTAAATTGTTTCCCCGTCACTGGAAAAAAGCTTATGAGTAAATGTATAACCAGGCATTTATTTTGTGTTTATTTTTTTTACTGCGTGTGTAATAGAGGAATATTTAATCACAGAATATCAAGAAAGATGATACAACTGTCTTGGATAAACATTTGAGATTTTATCAAAATATTTTATTCTAATAACATATGATTGTTAGTCTTTTACACAAGTGACAGAAATTACAAATGTGAATGAACATATTGGCAGCCTGCCACTGTGGTACAATAACACAGTGTAGCTGCTGCAGCTCCCTCATCTCCTAGCAGGAAATCAGTGTTTGTTATGTGGTGGATGGCATTTAAATGTGCTCAGGTGGTTTATGGGGTATCAGCTGAAATAAATATTCAATCACAGATTGGAAAAAAGCCTTTAAAACATTAGACTTCCTAAAGGAAGAAAAATTAAGTCAGCATATAGTTATCAAGATAAGCATAGTGAGAAAAGTGCACTTTACCTTGTAGGCATCAATAAGTGAATTAAATGATTCTCTTGCAAGCACAATTTTATTCCCATTTCTTACTGAAATCTCAACTTCAGTTAGTATGCAGAAAGGCCTCGTAAGGTAAGATGCACTTGATCTAGCTTGGTTTTGAATTTCAAACCTGCCTTATGCTACACTGCGTTCGCGTGTGAAAGTCAGAAGCACTCTTGAAACCCGAGTCCCGCGTGCGAGCTGTGGCACTCCAGACCTGCACCGTGGCAATCGCAGAGCAACACATGGCTGTAGAGAAGGGCTCGGGATGAGCGTCAAGAGCAGGAATACCCCCTAATCATGCTTTTTAAAGCACAAACAAGATCATAGTTTTGTGGTAACTTCTAGCGGGCACAGGCAGAAGCTCTGCCAACAGGAGGGGTTCCTCCTCTCTTTGCTCCCAAAACTCATTTCTGCATTGGGCTGCTCCCTACGGTTCTTTTTTTTTGCGCACAAGACTTCTGTCTCAGTTTAGGGAACTGAATTGGGCAGCTGATGCACATTCAAACCTGCTTTTTTTTGGGGGGGGATCATGTTGACTTCCAACCAGATCTCATTTGGTGTGTGGCTATGTAAATATTTCTACTACCAAAAGGCAGGGCTCCTTGATGTAGGTATTAAATGGCAAGAAAGTTGCAATGAGAAGGACTAAGCCTTTTGCTGGTATTGCCAACTTACATTAGACACCAGTTTAGCAGGTAAGGAGCAGCTCCTCTCCTGCTTGTCATGCCCAGCAGGTTAAAGCTCTCACATAGTTCTCTCACAGCTTTCCATTCAAATTCAGGACTGGCACCACAGTATTTTAAAATGTTTGCAAATAGCTCTCATGCTTTACCAACCTCCCTTCTTTCTGCTTAAGCCTGAGGCTGGAACAGGTAATGAGTTTAGATGCTTGCAACAGCTACATCTAGGTTGTGGACTCCCATCTACTTTGTTGTTGCTAGCTTAAAATACTTTATCGTTATAATCTTCTTATAATAGTCTGCCATCAAACTTGTCGGCTACTCATTTAGGGATAGAAGGAAGAGGCAAGAACCGCTAGCATATTACCTTCATGCACAGTAGGATATGTCCAATTGCGGTTTCTCATTGCCACTAGAACTGTGAACTGTATATGTGTAAAAAAGCTGATTAAACATCACAAGTCCTGACACATCTTGTAAGCACTTTCAGACTGGTAACAGCACTGCGCGCTGGGGCAAAATGGAGAGTGGAACTGCAGCAGCTTCCTGGAGCTTGCCTGGCATTCTCCTGTCTCCAAAGTTGTAGGAAATAGAGGATTTTCAGGGAAAGATCTGTATTGGCTTTGCAACTTTGTTTTGATTATGCAAAGATGCAAGTCTTTTCTTCGTCTTTGTTTTTGAAAAAAACCTTTTTCCTAGAAAAGTAAAGAAAATTAAGGTCTGTCTGCTTTATTACACCATGGGCATTTAAGTAACTACCAGAGTGATAAGATATGAACATGTTTTGTGAAACTCTAGACAGTTCAAAAGTCATAATGCAGTATGACTTGGTTATATACTTACAGGAACACAAAGCAGTCTTGCCCTAAATGACTAGATATCTCTGTTTCGGTATTGATGTAACCCCTGCACTTTGGCTAGGGAATACTGCAGATGCTGAAATAGCGGTTCACCATTATTCCTTTGTTTCAGGTTAGAAAGTGAAAGTATAGCAAAGACACTATTGACCTGCTTGTGTGTTTTTAGAATAGCTGTGTCCAGTGAAATAGAAGTTAAAGATTATTTTCATAGCTTCCCATATTTCTTGCCAAGTGAGAACCAGCACATTACATTTTAATTTTAGGGAAGCTATAAGATATAAGCTATAAGTAGTGAACTATAACACTCTTTAGCGAGGGTAACTATTTTCGTATGTTGGTTCTCTTTGTCTACTCTAACCGGTAGCACAGTAATCAAGATGAGCCTACTTGAGAAAAAGCACTGGAAGCATGAGGAAAGCGATAGTAGATACACATGAAGCCTCTCTCCTGCATGATGGAGGCATAAAGCTGCTTGAAAATGTACATGTGGACAAAAAGAAAGGCAAAATAGGGAAATTCTCAGAAATATGGGTGGATACCAGATGAGCTCATTTTCTTTCTAGCAGCAGACACACCAAAACCCCAAATCAAAATCTTAAACCTTTATATTTTGTAGGAATTTTAATTAACCAGGCCTAGAACAGAAAGGTAAAAAACTCATCTCTGAGCTTCCAGAACCGAGGGGAAACTCCCTCCACATCACATGAAGGCACACACTTTCATCTTGAATCTTCTCATCCCCTAATTAATCTTCTTGTTGCCTTTCAGTGACAAATGCTCTGACTACTGGGGCTCTTCTTGTGCTTACAATAAGACTCTCCTTTTTTTCCTCCTCACTTTTTCAAAGGTCTCAGCATCCACGTAAACTGTAAGCATTTATCTTGTCTAAGTTTTATCTTCGATGCAATAGACACATCCATATAAGAAAATGCAAGCCAAAGCAGAAGGTGCTTTGATGTTAGTGATTGCTGTTGCCAGACAGAGATTTTCTTGGGAGTATAGTATAGAATTCAGCAGGAAACATATGATCAGTACTAGTGAAATACTATTCAATACTATACAATTGTTATAATTTAAAGAGATTTAGTACTGTAACTCTATGTAAGGTTTTGTTAGTATATATAATCAGCACATACTACTAGATGTGCCCTCAAATAAAAAAGGGCACTTGAGCCTTTCCTTTTGAAGGCTAAAGAAAGCTTATTAGAAGGAAGTAGTATTCATTACTAGAATCAAAGAGCTAGCAGAGTATTTTGCTCAAAAGAAACAGCAAAAAATTAAGCCATTTGTAATGAAAACTTGCTACTATGTTAATCAGTGTAATTTTATTGGGTTTCTGTAAAGAAAAAATAAATTATTCCCATTTCAGTTGTCATGATATTTTAGTTATTTTTTTAATTGAAAGGAAAAGTAAAAGATCCTCTTTTAACAACTGGGACATTACAATGGGAGCCTTAAATTAGTCAGTTCTCATATTTCAGTAGTGCAAGATCTTTGAAGTGATCTTTCCTGTTGCAGGAATTCGCTGTTCTATTGAACAAGCCTCAAGAGGCTTGCAAATACCTGGCTTGTAGATGTCTACTTGTACAACTTAGCAACAACTAAGATTCTTCATTGGGAATAAAAAGCACATAAAATAAGAAAATAAGCAGTTTATGAGATGCATTTATAAAAAAGTATGACTGATCATGTTCTTAAATTCCAAAACAAATTATTCTTCTTCCAGTCACAACATTACTGGTTAGTGTAAGTTTCCACTGGAAGATTTCTGGGTTTAACATACCATACCTAAAGAATGTTATCATGTTGTACTGGATAACATTAACAGAAATCACTTGTTTCCTTTCCTACAGAACATGGCCTAAAAATTTACAGACCACCCTGTTTTACAGAGGATTAAAAAACCACTGGAAAGATGCAGTTATTGTAAAAATTAAAACCTCACTGTAGTTTTACATATAGTTTGAAAACGGGCGATATTTAAAGTTAAATGTTGAAACATATCCACTTGTTAGCTGCTTGTTACGTAGTAAAATTGCTCCTGAGTGTGTTTTTTCATTTACTCTCCTAAGCAGTTCTTCATGGATACAGACATGAAGATATTACAAAAGTCAACTATGCACTGAAGCATCATGTTACCTAGACTTAAATGTCTTGTATGCCAATGAGGTATATAAACAAAGGGAAAGAATTTTTCTCACATTGGTTTGACTGGGAAACTGAGAAGTCAACTGTGCGGCAAGGAGAGCAGAAAAGGAGCAAGCTATGAATGGTTTCCCCTTTCTACCCTATTTTTGATTAGGGCCTTGCTTTTCTGGAGAGGTGTGGATCAATTAATGATCCTGGATCCAGATCCAGAAACCTCAGGATATGTTTCCAAGTTCCCAACTATACTGACTGTGTTAAGCAGGGTAAATTCTCTTACTCTGCTGTGAGTGGGCTTACTGAAGTTTGTGTTTTAGTAAGTGAAAGAGCTTTCAGTAACACTGGATTCCTTCCTCAGTAGCAACAACTGAAAAGAGCTGAATGGAAAATAGATTTCCTTTCTGGAGAAAAAAGCCACATATTTCTGACAGAACAGTTTTGGGAAAAATAAAAATGGCTTTATTTGGCTTGCTGGCTTTTCAGTGCTGGATGGGCTGTCTGCTTCTTCAGCTTCCCAGGACATTCAACCTGCCAGTCACCCGCCAGACCAACAATCAGATTGACTGTTCAAAAGGATGGGGAACTTGTTGCTTGGAAGCCACGAAGGACGAGTAGCTGCTGTAGCTTCTCAGCTCCCACTGTGAGAAGACACAGTGTTGGGAATTGCAGCATTGCTGAGGAAGTGCTGAAAACTTTCCTGAAAAAATGCATTTGAGAAATAGGGTTAAATGTTGCTTGAAACCAAACACCAGAAAATTTTGCTCCCAAGAAAATTACAGCTATTTTTCTCTGAATGATGCAAAAACCAATTGTAGTTAATGTAGATGATTTGTAAAATAGTAAATATCAGAGGCCTATATATTAATAACTTTTTAGTTTTAGAATGATTCTATGACAAGGGTGATGCTATAACTATAAATATAAATCTTTCTCCACCTACACAATCAGGTAAGCTAGACATGACCAATAATTTTATTCTCTAAAGGAAAATGCAGACTTCTATTCTGTTAACAGGGGTTTTCTCAAGGGGACCTGCATTATTCAGAGCAGAAAAGAAAATAACAGAATTCTTTAAGTGATGAGGGAAAAACTTTATTGAATGTACATAACAGCAAAAAAAATCTTTCTCATAGGTCTATTACAGTACATTCAGACTCTTAGAAAATCACAACTATTGACAGATTTAGAAGACAGAAGATCTGTATAGAAAAAACTGCTCTAATTATTGGCTAGCTTGTAATTAGAGGAAAGCAAAATCAAAATGTTTGTTGATAGGTAGTGACTGAATATAGAATAAGATGTGCTGAAAATATTGTTCTCATAATTTCAGAAACTATAAAATAGGAAGTTCATTGATAGCATGCAGTTATACTTAGAAGCCATGCTTAAAGAAGATTTTGTCATACAGAAAATCACCTGGTTTGTCTTCATTTTATAGCATCAAAGAAGGAAAACATATCATCATGGTATTTGAAATGATATAAAGAAATGGTTTAATGAAAGTAATTTGTCTACTTCTACCTTTTATATCACATTATAGGTACAAGGTTTTGCCATTAGGCCATTTCCTTATCAAGCAAGCATTGCTGTTTTTAATCATAGCAAACAGTTATGATACATTCTTCAAGAAGTAGTTCTGTCAAAATAATGCTATTTGTGTTCAAATGTAAACCTCTGCCACTAATTCTTTATCATGGATCACAGCTGAAAATGCAGATATATCTTTTTATAGTAACTTTTAAGAGTATGCACACCATGGGATGCATTTTTAACTGCTAGAGAATTACTGTCACTTAAAGACACCCAGACCAGGTGACACTAGGTGTGGATATGGCCCTGTGTTCAAACCCCGCTGACTTGCAGGGAGAGAGGACTTGATATTAAAATTTAATTTTACCTTAAATGTAAGAAGAATTCTAAGAGCTAATCCTGTGTTAAAAGCACAACGTTCTCTTAGTGATAGTAAGAGATTTCAATAACAGTAAGGACCAGACCTTTCTTTTTGTCACCTTGGACTATTACTAGATCCTTTTGCAGTTATCAGCTGAGAAATGGAGGCATACAGTTCTTGGAGACCTATTTGTTTGCATTTTTCATCATGTTAACCATCACTACAGAAGATACTGCAGTTCAATAGACCTTTCCAGTGCCCTCAGCCTCTGGTTACACCTCTTATTCTCAGTCAGGACTGCGCATATGAATGGGGAGGAGGGCATGTGCTGCTCTTCAGCCTTTGTTGGCTTTTAGAGTTGTCCCTGCCTGTAGTGTGGAAACTGCCATTAATGAAACCTGAATAAATTGGTTTGGTGTTAAGGACTGTTTCTTTTTTAAAGCTTCTTGGGCACCCAACAGTACTGGCAGGTAGTCACTGGGACTTTAGGAAATACCTGGATGTTTGGGCTGCAACGTGTTAGTAGAAGTCTTCTTGGCGCTTATCTGTATTTTGGACTTCCTTGTAATGTTTAAAAACAATGACCTGCACATTAAGTTCATGCAGCTTTAGTGAATTCAAAGTGGTTTACAGTGGTGTTTAGTTTTGCAATGCAGTTTTGTCTTAAACTTGGATTATTCTGGAGTGGGAGGATTGCCATCAGAAAATGGTTGGTTAGTTAGTGGGTTTCTGCCTCCTGAAGTCAGCGTGTGCAGCGCAGAGTCCAGGGAAGCCAACTCATCTGCTGCCTCGGCACAAAGCCCTTCAGCTGGTGAGATTGAGCCGTATATTCAAACACACACAAGCCAGTGCTTCACTTAACATGTTTGTTAGATTTCTCCCCCTTTTGCCAACACTACTGTAGTCTTTAAACAGTGTGACAGAAGTACACTTCCACTTCAGTTAATGGATTTATCAAATACCTTATTTCATGCTTTCTGCTTTTGATTTATGAATTTTGATCCCAGAGACAAGGACCCTGTGAGTATTGATTGCAGAAAATGTCAGACTAACAGAAGTTAATTTCGCTCGTACATGTGGAAGTCTGTGATTCTCTGACAGCGCTGTCTGTGGAGAACTGGCTGTCACCCAGCCCAAGTGACACTGCGCCGTCACAACAGCCAGCCCCTCCACCCCGCGCGTCGGGATGAAGCCGTACGTGGATGCGGGGCCGGCAGCAGGTTTGGAGGAAGGGGCGTGTGGGGTCAGGGCAGGGGAGGAGGGTGGAAGCTGCCATGGAGCCCGTCCCTCCGCGGCTCCCTGCGCGTGCTTGCAAGGCGCCTGGCGGGATAATGGAATGTCACCCTGCCAGCACTGCCACTGATCGGCAACACTTCATTTATTGATTGGCTTTCTTTGTAAATTATAAGTCCTTTTTTTTTTTTTTTTTTTTTTTAAATGGCAGAGTCAAAGTGTCACTTATGCAGTGGGGCACTTGAGTGGTAGTTAATAGACGGTTTGGTTTTGCTCCTCATATCTCTTGCGTTTGAGATGAGATGTGCTTAAAAACTTTGGACTTCTGGCAATGTATTTATTTCAAGTGAATATATTATCTCAGACCACAGAAAAACAGAGGACAAACTGTGGATGTTGGATGAAAATTAACAATAAATAGTATCAATAAATGGTCTTGTTTCTTCACCAGAAAAGAGACATTCTCAGTAGACATCCACATTGACGATGGTGAAAAGATGCCCACCGGTTTAAGCTGAAATCAGTTAAGCACTTCTGTTAGTCCTGTAACCTGACTTTTTCTTGGCATTTTTCACTGGACTTTTCATCTGGCACTTTTTCACTGGGAGAAATATCACAGGCAAGCAAAACCACACTGCTGTTTGCTGATTTTTGTCTTAAAATTAGATTAAGAGTACACATAATAATGTAGGGGAAAAGTCTATGAAATGGTTATTGTCCAAAAATTAAACAGTCCAAACTAAGAAATGCAGAGTTGAAGTTACAATTAGAAGATGTTCAAAATTATGTATGTTCACAAGCACAGACAGCCAAACACAGACACTGTAACACTGTTATGGCTTGTACTACTGAAGGAGTGGAAAATGATCTGGTCTTCCCATAGAAAAATATCTTTAATTTATTTTTTCCTGCTTGGAAGATTGTCACGGTAGACAATTCATGAGATTTTGATAAATAATGTAGAGGGATGTAGAGAGAAAAGTACCAAAAATGAGATTTTATCACTTTAGTTTCACTTTAAATAGCAAAGCACTCAGGTTATGCTAACTAATGTGAAGGCAATATAAACAGGTACAATGCAAAAGCCATGCTGCGGGTAGTCCATAAAAGGACTTTTGAAAGGCAATAGGTACTATTTGTGCTCATGACCATGGGAGGAGGGGAGGAAAAAGACTTAAGGGTTTCTCTCCTTCATCATCATACTGTTAGATTACATACTGACAGCCATCAATTTTTAAACAAGACTCGTTAAGGAAATAAGAGCATGGATTTTAAGATTTTAGTTAAAAAAAATAATCTGGAGATGGGCATCTTAAGGAAGTAGTCCATGTTTCATCTTATTTAGGTATTTTTATAGAAATAGGGCCCATTAGTTTTTGAATCTTGCACAGCTGAAAAAGATGTTATTAGGATGCTGATCAACTTCCAGTCAAAAGATCTTAATCACAGGAAATACCTACGCTGCCCCCCTTCTCCTTTGGAAGTGTTGGATTTATCCACATGTGGAGATGGATATACAGACCAGAGAAGAACTGTAACTCCAGAACTAGAATATCTAAGGCATAACTGAAAGGGGACAGTTTGTAGAAGGGATGGTCAGAATGGAGGATGCAGGCCAACCACACAACAGTAAAACGTACCTCCATTCATAATCCCTATGGACAGAAACTGCAATACTCCAGACAAAACTGTGCCAAGACATAGCTAAAATAAGCGGTACATAGATACAGGTATGTACATATATGCATCATGCATGTACATGCACACACGTAAACACCTCAGTATGTCTGGATGTTAAATTTCCTTTCAAAAACATTTTCACTCTTGGATTTCTTCCTTTCTCCTTTCCCTTCCCTTCCTTCATCATCGGGGTTAGTGATTTGTTTAGTTAAATATCTTTCTGTATGGGGGAGGAGGCTGAGCCCTGTTGTATCATCTCATGTTCAGCTGTTTCAGCTTCCTCACACCATTGACGTTCTGTCAGGACCACTTGGTTTTGCTTGAGAATTTGATTAAACAAATTCATCAAACATATAAAACATTTCTATCCAATGGGGAAAGCAAAACCAGTTTCTTAGTTTTGTGGAAATATGAATGATATTATGGTAATAATTAAAGAAGCAGAGGCTGTATCTGTTTTATGAACTTTTTTGGTATAAAATACATGTATTTAATGAGGCACATTAATCCTGCGCTTTTTTCTAGAAGGCCATAAGAACAGATTTCCATGTGCAATTTCAAGTGATATCTACATGTTACCCTTTAACAACATTTTGACAAAGTCACAGAGTCTTTGTTTTATAGAAGGGAATATGCAAACAAATACTCCATCTACTACATAAATACACAAAATCAACTTCTTGGGAGCATGTCAAAAATAATATGAATGTATTGCATATGGTTATATGGCAATCATGCATTTAAGTATGTATCTTTAAACGTGTGTGTAACTGCATGTGTCCAAATTTACGTAGTATGTCTAAACCAGGCAACAAAGAATTAAAGAGAACAAAAAATGTGAAAGTATTATTTTTTTACCACATCAAGCCATGATACATACTGTATTTAGAACTTCTATTTAAAGATAGTATAAAATTGGGATATTTCTTATACTCCATATTCTGTAAATGCCTTAGCTAGATGGCTCCAAAGAACAAGATATATTTTCAGCTAATATAAATCACTTCTAAAAATTATTTTCTTGGTATACTTCTGAAAATATTTTGCTTGGCATAAGACGATATGACTTAACACAAGAACTATAAAATGCCTCTCCTCCCATAAAATTTCTATTTTATCTGTAAAAAAGCACAAAGACAAAACCTAAACCTATATTTGATATGAAATATCTTCTATGGTTTCAACGTTTGCATTTTTTTGTAGATTCAATTCTCTCTCAGAAAAAAAATTTAACTGATTCCTTAGTTATAAATTGTTCTTTTAAAAATTCTGTTCATGGGAATCCCCTTGGTGTACGTGTTGAATGCAGAGAAGACCTAATGAGGGTGAGATTGTCAGAGATGACTGAACAATTGTGAATATTGTTATAGATTTTGTGCTTTGCAAACCTGTCATTATTTGACCTGCACTCTGTCTGGAACAGAGACATATTGTAACGTTAACACCACTGAACAGCACCACAGCAAAAGCCAGACTTTTGTCCCTTCCCCTAGGACTTCTTCACAGGAACCTGAACAATGACTTAGTAAGACAATGTTTTCATTTTTTCCTTCAACTACGAAACTTTGCATAGCCATAGCAGTTTGAAAATATGGCACTAGTTGAGCACTATTTCATCTTGGTTCCAGTCTAAGGACAGGTTTAACTTTGCATCTCTCACAGACAGCAAAGAAAGGGAGTTTGTACTACTAAAGGGAAGAGAGTAGCTACTTTCCGTTAAGAAATGGTATACATGTCTATATATGGGAGGATGCAACATAATGCGTTGAGTCTATAATAGGGGATTTACAGACATAGAAAAGTATTTCACATTTTTAGACATGTTTTAAATGTGTTGTGATTTTCTGTTTCAAGAAGGCCTGTATAAGTAGATACATACTGCCATGGAAGATGGATATAAGCAAAACCACTAATACTTTTAAAAGAGTTCTCTAAATAGTAACAGATATGGAATGTGTGATAGTGGGGTGTTATTTAAAATTTTTGCTGGCACTAACGAGGAGTGACCAGAGAAATCCACTGCACTCGTGTGTTGTGGGATCATCTTAAGTCCATCCTAAGGAAACCTGTGTTACACTGGTCTTGTTCACATTATGGTCTGTGGAAACAAATGTCTATCATTTTTTTGAATATTTTTTTCTGTAAAATGGCATATAGAAATGACATTAAGAATGTTGTTTACAAGGTATGTTTTTTCTGCAGTTCTTTCTCTAAAAGAAGAGATTCCCTATAAATCTAATGTATAAGCATTTAAGAAGCTTAAAATACCTATCTAATACAATCCAGTATGTCTAAAATGAATATCCAATGTCATGAGTTTAAATCTAATAATTTTGGATTTACTGCAATAGCCTGCTTTATTTACTGAAGTAGCAACAGTACAGTTGCTACCATGTTGCTGCTGTAAATGTAATTACATGGAGATGTTTGAATGATTTTGTGGTGCTGCCTTCCAATTAATTTTCCTTTTTGCTTTCTCTAATAATCAGAAATGCTGACAGATTCAGAAAGATGCTTGCACAAAAATCTATTTGCTTCAGAAATATTTTCCTTCACCTCCTAAATGCATTTTTTTCAGAGAAGTTCCCAGAAAAAAGTTGAATTTGAGATGCAGCATAATGCTTGATTACATCGCTGCTAAAAAATGAGTTAAAGAAAAGCCTTTGCTTCAGAATGCGCTTTCTTCCAAAGGGACATGTGAGAGGGGAGAACATTTTATCCTCTTCGGAATATTGCATGTGAACCTGGATTTGAAAGCAACTGAGTTTAAAATAATAATTTTGTTTTTAAAAATTCCCTTAAACATTTTTTTGAGGTGCTTTATTGGTTTGATTTAACTTCTTCTGAGTCCAGGGGAACCGGATGAATTGAAGGTCTAAAGTAGTGATTCTGTGCCCACTCACAGTCAGGTGGGATACTGTGTTAATGTAAGTCCTAATGTATGCATGTAGAATTTAAGTAGCATTATCTTATACTTTACTTATTTGATTTTTGAGCCTAAAAATTTGACTTAACAGGTAGAAAGTTGCCAAAAAGCCTATCATTAGAAAAACTGAAAAGTAGTATGTCTCAGCATGTTTAATATTTATTTCATAAGTACGATAGAATTTTTCACTAGAATGGTTCTCAGGTTTCATACGATTTTTTCCGATGGTCTGGTTTGAACGCCGTTAAACAACGTGACCATCGTAGACTCACGCTGGCAAAACCAGATCCGTGTGGAAATACCGCTCTTTTTAAACTTACTTAAAGTTTCAGATCTTTTCTTTATTAAAACCCCTTGGAGTTTTTGTGCCTGTGATTTACCTCTTTTTTAAATATGCTGGTGGACGCAGTACAAGCTGAAGACGTGCATATCTTTGGTCTGCTCTCCCCGGTGCTGGGGTTGTTTTTCCTGGTTTGATCAGCGGGCCCTGGCAACAGGGAGCAGATAATGCCCCGGCCCTGAGCACAATGCCGTGTTGTTTGCCCGGCTCCCGTCTCCTTCTCCCCTTTTCCTAGACGCTGGCGTGGTGGGTATGGTTAACAAGCCCCACCAGCTGGCATATCTGTGCAGACATAATTGCACATGAATGGTGCAGGGAGAGGGGAGCGAGGGAAGAAATAAAACAGATAACAAGCAAAGGGAAAAAGTAGCACTGTAAACAAGCAGCATATTTTTTTCCCCTCCACAGAGCAAGCTTTTGTGACTGGAGGCAGTATCTGTGTGCAGCCTGACTTCTAATCCATATCGCAAACAGCTTCCAGATGCCTGAGTCCCTACCACTATTCTGGCATCCCTACCCTTCACAGATGCCTCTCTATGAGGGGGGTCTATAAGTAAAATTGGGTGTATTTTACTAATCATTCATTTCCAATCTTCCTGAAGGGGAACTTTTATTAATAAACTCTTTTCATCTGTCTCTTTGATTAGGAAGAAGATAATCGCTTAGTCATGTGAAAGGAGGGGAAAAAAAAAGATTGCTGGGGGGTCGCCTTTTTTAACATGTGCTTGAGTGGAAGGAAACAAATAAAAACCACAGAACAATGCGGGTACTAAATGGTTCCAGTTGAGCTTGAGTGGTGGAGGGGAGTTTGAATAGAAACCGCGGCGGCTGGACTGGCCTCCCAAGGCAAGCAGAACTAATTCCCCTGATCCCGGCTACCCCGCCGGCAGCAGGCACGTCAGCTGGACCTGGCCTGCACGGCTGGCAGGTGCGGCGGCGGGGGGAGACGGGCACGGACAGGGCCCATCACCCACCCTTCCAGCAAGGGCTGGCTCGGTGCGGGGTGCACAGCTTTCCCTGCAGGTGGCAAAGTCGGTGAGAAGCCAGTCAAGGTTGTTCTTTCCACTGTGCTTCGTTCTCAATACATCTTCCCTTGTTACTCGCTTCAGATTACTATTCTCAGGCTTACTACTGTGTTAGATCATGTGCATTTTTGTCTAAAGGAAATGTATACCGCCTGGTGACCACCAGCACTTAATTGCAAAGCGTAGACTGAAAAGAGATTTTCACATTAAGGAGCATTTGTCTTCCGAACTACGTTATGCTTCTATTTAAGCCATGTCCCAGGTTTGGTCCACATTCAACAGGTGATTTTTAAGAATGCAAAACTGTAGTTTTAATAGATCAGTGAATTCATATCATCAGTGGGCATCAAGTGGCATGGTTCCACTGACTCACCTGTAGGCCGAGACAGATGCTGACGGAGGATGTTATTCACATAGTCACGAAATTGCATCTAGCTGATTCAATCAAAGCTATTCTGACTCACCTGTCAGGTTTGAATAACATTTCTTTCTGCTTTCCATTCCTATTTCTCACTAACCTGGCTGAAACTTGATTTGCATGATTGAGAAGAAGTAGATTTTTTATTTATTTATATTTCCATTACATTTTTAGATTTAAAGAAGTGTAGATGTTTGCAATACTACGGCTCCCAGCACAACCAGATACTTAAACCCCACGACTTTCTGGAACACTTTGGGCTCTGAGACCACAGCAGTATAATGTAGATTTTCACAATGATTTCTATGCTCCAAAAGGAAAAAGGCTACTGCAAAATTGTGACTTTATTACATCTTGTTGCATTTAGCTTCTCTGTTTTCCACCATCACAGTAGTTAATAATTCTACGTTTACTTCCAGGAACATCCCAGAAAGAATGGAAACTGCACTACTGAAATTCATGCTGCTTTGAGAAAGATATTAATCGATTGATTAACTTCAACATATCTAATCAGAAACTCAAAAAGTTTCATTGTTTGTTCATTGGAAGTTTTATGTGTTGATTTTACAAGGAAATTATAAATGTTTCTGCAATATCTAGTTTTTTCTGCATTTCAAAAGTGTCTGGGGACAAGTGTCTCTATAGGAAGAGAGAGAGAAACCTGCTCATTCATTGCAGATGGAGCTTCAGACACTTGCATAAAATGTAGATTAAGGTTTTTTGTCTGACTTCTGCAAACCCTGGCTTGAAGCCAGGTCTTCCAGGTGAAACCAAAGGGCTCTTTCTGCTGCTCTGTTGATTGCTGTGTGTTGATGAAGGTGTATTTACACCAGAATTTCCATTCTGAAGCTGCAAATCTTTTTTGAATGAAGAGGTGTCAAAATGGATATGTTACTGAAAAGATCTCAGTGTGATGGATCAATTTAATCAGAAAATTCCTGGCCAAATCTAATAATGTGTGTATGAAATATCAGGAAAAAAATGATATATTTTCCCATCAATGACAGGGCAGTTTCATATAAAACTTGTGCTGGAATTAAAACAAATAATCAGTGGTTCTGATTTTTTTTTAAGTGTGAGTTTAATGATGCTTGGCTGTTTTCTCAATTTTTTTTTTATTTTTTTTTTTTTACTTCAGAAATCAGTAAATAGGAAAGAACTTTGACTTACAACTTTTATTAAGAGTGAATGTCTATCACTCATAGCCACAGAGGAAAACTGGAGAAATAGGATGTAAACCTGAAGTCACATGCGTAAAAGGGAACCTGAGATCTCCTGTTATTTTTGTTATTTTCATTTTATATTTTCATATTTTTCTTCTGCAGGTCTTCAATTTTCCTCTTGATTTTGCCCTAGAAAGCAGTAGGGGGATGAATTACAGGTTTCAAATATTTCGTATTATCGAAGTATTGAGATAGTGATGAAGTTATTTGTAGATGCAGAAGAGAGCAAAAATAATCTCCAGCTTGTGTGGTTGCCTGAATTGCCACGCTGCAAGGAGAGTCAACACATGGGGATGCAGCCCGAGCTGCACATGGGTCCTCTCTCCCCAACCCCTCATCTAGCCCTTGTGTGAGGATCCTGGGTGCTGGGAGGTAGGTTAGGAGACAGGGAAAACTGTCCCCAAAAGATGCCAATAGTCTCCAGTGAGCTGCATAGCATCCAACAACTAGTGCTGCTTTCAGACCATCCATTACAGGGAGTTTTTTGTGACAGCTACGGTTTTTCAGGGACTACTTGGAAGAAATCAGCTGATCACAACGTATGAGCCGGAAAGGGGACATCCTGTGATCAAGGGTGCAAGGGTGAGGTGTGAGGAGTCATTCTTAAGGCAGTACTAGACAAAAACTGGCATTCAAGCCCCTGGTGGTCGTAAACCCCGTAAGGGGATTTGTCCTTATGTTTTCTTTCTAATTCAGTTCAGGTTATTAGTTCAGTCTATTGTGTATTGTATATCTCTTTGTGAGTGCTAATTTTCAGGTGTTCCAGCATTCTTATGTTCTCCAGCTTGGATCTTTAGCTATGAGTAGTAAGAGTGGAGGAGTGGAGTGTAAAACACAGAACGGGGATTTAGCTGTGATAGTTATGTCATTGGCAGAATCATTCTCTGTCTGCTGTTCAGTCCTGTTTCTTCAGCGTCAGCACCTGCCCTCAATGACAGGTCCAGCTCCTGCTTGCACAGGCCTGGTGACCCGCTCAAAGGAGGCTGATGTGTTGGTTTGGTAACTTGCAACTTATTCATGCTATTGGCACGCAGGACAATACAGGACCAAGCTGCAACGACGTAGAGGTCTGTGAATTGCCTAACTTTACACTGTGCTTTAGTTAGCGTTTAATTTTCAGGGTGGGCAGGGCATGGTGTATGGAGAAGATTCTGTTTCTGTGGCGCTTCAGCATTCCCTCTGGATATCAGTGAAATGTCTAGCTCATAAAACATTTTGCATAAGAGAGGTTTGCTCTACAAGTTTACCAGATCATGACAAATTCTCTTTAGCTGTAGAAAATTTCCCCAGAAAGAGCATGCCTGGAGACCAAAATATAAAGCATGTGCAAACTATGATGTATATTGTGTCAAAAAAAGAGAAAAATCTAAAAATTTCATGGCTGATAAAGCTTTAGTCTAATGATGAGAAAGATATTATCCCCAAAATACAGGTGCCACTTCTCTGTCAGTACATAAGCAGTCATTTTCATTGTCTTGAATTTAACGGCATGTGTATTCCCATGTGTGGGAAAAGGGTCCTGGTTAATTTTTATATGCAATAAAAGGACCTTTGGGCATATTTTACCTTAATGCTTTTTCCTTTGTTTGAGAAAAAGAGCTCTCAATCAGAAAAGCAAGAGATTAACTTAGACTGCAGCATGGATGCTGGCCTGTTCAGTTAAGTGCACTGCTGATAATAGGTATACCAGATCATGAATAATAATAGATTGTTCCTTTGCTTCTAAAGTTTCCTCCTTTTGGGTCTTTCTGAGGAAAAAGGAGACACTTTAAAGAGCAGTTTGAGATTTCACGACAATATAAAGTTTTGAAAGTATACTGAATATATAAAAAAAAAAAGTTTGGCCTGTTACACTACATAATGACTCATTAGCATCTGATTTCTGCTTATGCAAAAGCTGCCGCCTTTGGTAAAACAGTTGGTTTTGGAGCTGTACCGAATAACACATATGCTGGTTTTACGTATAAATAAAGAGTAGAGTTGCTATGTAGAGAGAGAAGGTTACAGTACAGTGGCTGATGATCTACATCAAATCAACAGTTTTCCTTAATACTTGCAGTTTACACATAAATGAGTGAGGGCAATCACAATTTCATTCACCTGTTCAATTACCAATGCCAGATTTTGTCAACTAACAATGCTGAGTCTTGTCCTGAAGGTGTTTGCAGAAAGAATTGAATGAGCTGTGTGCTCACTCGCCCAGCCCCACCGACATCCAGTTAAAATACACGTTTCTGAATTTGCTATAAGCCTGTGTCAGATCTGCTGGAGATTCAGTTAGCACTCTTTTATTTGTGTTCAGCCATGTGGAGAGGTCTTCTTCAATCTCATGCCTCCCTTCCACCAAGCATAGCTGTGGTGTTGGAGTGACTCCTTGGTTAAACTTACTCCTGTTATTTCATGGAGTTTGATTAATTTACAATTCACCTCCTGCTAAACTCAGCAAAACTAAACTATGTGGTAAACAACACAATGACAATGAAACATGGGGGTTTTGTATTGTTTGGTGTGTTTTTTTTAAGACAAGCCTGCAGCTACAGGCCTTCTTCCACTTTATTTAAAGGCCAGCCTTACCACAACCTTACTGTTATCACAGCATGCTGCTCCTGCAAGTCAGTGCTAAATTTTTATTTTATTTTAAGGTCTGCACCACACAGACATTAACCAACTCTCACAGCACACTCATGAAGTCAGCGGTTAACTGAAATTATCCCCTGTAAGTACATAAGGGCCTTAAACCTGAAGATTAAGTAATCTTTGCAAGACTGGCTGTGATTCTGCAGTACAGCCGGACCACAGCTCAGGACCTGTTGACACCCAAGTCTCTACTTACACCATCAGACCATGCTGCCTTCTGACTAAAGGAGATGTTTCCCAATTAGATGTAAATTATACAGTTTTATATATTATGTTTAATTAAAGAATGAGCAAATAGTTGTGACAACTGGCAAGATGGTTATTTTGTACCATCTCAGGCTCAGCTACAGCTACAAAAGGGGCATGCAATCAGCAGTTGTCTTTAAAAAGAGCAGTTAGAATAAAATGATTAGTTTAATCAATTTAAACCTATTTTCTTAAACAAACAGAACTCCTAGAATAGCTTGCTCTGTATGACTTTGTATGACTGAAAAGACGACCTTTTTTTAACTAATATCCCTTTGCCTTGAAAGGAGAAAATTACTTTATTTCATGCATTTAACATTTTTTTTTTGTTTTAACGTTTACCAAGGAAGCGTGGTAACTTGTGCTCAGGGACACTAATTTCCTGATACAAGTGATATCTCATAAAAAGAAAGAATTATTTTAGAGCTTTAAAAAAGGTCTAGATAGAAAGTATGCAAGACTTATTTCCCTTCCTGAATTACTTGTAATTCATTAGGAACTTAAGGAAATTTTTAGAACATATGCTGGGATAGGAGATAGATTGGGAGTTCAGTTTAGCAGAAGACACACAAAACTGCTTACCTTCTTGACAAGAATAGTTTTATTCTGCATGCTTGTCATACAGCAATTTTTCACAGTGCATAAACAGTTGAACAGCATGTGAGTGATTCAGGGACTTGAAACGTGTTTCTGGAATTTGTTGAATTGCACACCATAATCACTTAATCTGCTCCAGGTCAGTTAGGATTTTCTAGTGCATAAATACACATGCAGCAAACTCATTCCAAGACATACTTAAAGCACAAGTATAAGTGTGACAGGTCCTATTCATTTCCTGTGAAAGCTATCCTTTATTTTAAAATGCTATTTGTGTGTGGGTTTTTTAAGGAAAGATGTAATACCAGACTGCAAAGGTCTTCCATGAAGCCCAGTGAAGTTGGTAAGAATCATTTCACTGAAGCACACAACATTTAGATTGGGCCAAGTGAACTGTAAACTTCTATATATGTATTTAAGTGACGTTAGTTTCTCTAATTACATGTGAGATATTACTTCATTATACTTTAAAACTTGTGGGTGCTAATGCATTTTGACTCATATTCTTGTTCATGCAAAATACCTCAGCTGTTTCTCTTTAATCAAAGTAGTTGCTTGATACATTACCAATCTATTAATTTCTAGTTCTTTGAAATTTATATAGACTGCTATAGTGGTACCCTTAATCAGCAATATGCATACTCTTATCAGTGTGCTTTACATTACAGTGATAGACATTGATTAAGATGTTCTTAATGGATTATCGGATATTATCTCCTGTGCAATTTGTAAAGAATTAAGTTAATAATTTTCCATTCTGGGATCACAGAAAATTTGATTTTCTCTAATAAGGTATGATTTATAACCAGAGTAGACAAATGATTAGTTTTCTGTAGTGTCTGAGGATTAAATTTCTGAATGCAATTTGGACGTATAGATTTAGAAGAATACAGATAAGAAAGAAATCAGACGTTCATAGAAATTGTGGCATTCAGAATCAATAGAAACTTAATAATTTTAAGTACCTCTTATACTAAAAAATAAAAGCCTTTAGAGATAGCATTACCCAGCACAGCGGTAATGTATTGCCCAAGACAGTGGAATGCAGCCCTGGCAATCTACAGCTTAAATATTTCAAAGCTCTGTTGAATGTTCAAGTAGGCTACATAATGTATTAAAGTGTAAGGGTCATATATGTTCATTTAATATAAAAATAATCTTAATTTCATTCATTGGTTCCCTGTTATTTAAAGAGTTATTATTTGACACATTCTTTCTTTTCAGGCCTGACTTCAGAGTTAGCCCTGAACTGTCATCTAAATTCACATTTTACTCTACGTTTTAGTGATAAGTGATCATGTTGCACATATTGGTCAAGTCTGGTTAGCAACAAGTTAAAGAAGAGCCTAGACCTTGGGATAAGCTGTGCTGTGTATTTTTATGTCCAATCTACAATTTTTCTGCTTCTTTCTGCAATTTTGATTATATTTTTTACTATGGAATGAAAGGCTCTTTGTACCTAAGAAACCTACTGTCTATATTTTAGGCCATAAATTAAGACATATAAATATATATATATGTGTATGTGTGTATATATATATATAAAAATCTTGGTTTATTCAATAAACACTACGTATTTTATAATGAGCCCTATATGGTCCATTATGAAGTATATTCCTATTTATAATTCTTTAACATAATAAAGTATCTATTATTAAAATGCCAGAATCAGTCAAAACACTGACTGGTTTTGGTTACAGCAGACAAATCATATCCCATTTGCACTCCTGGCTCAAGGTAATTGCTGAAAGAAAGTAATGATCTTGCTTTTAAAGACTGAGCTGGAAATGCTAGAAGTTGAGTTGGGGCAGCTATTTTGAACCAATATTTTGAATATTGAAGTTGACTATATCTGCCAGAAATTATGAATTAATGAATCTGTTAAACTGATTCTTTAATGGTCAATCTACTTTACAATTTTCATATGGTGATGGAAAATATTGGTTTTGTTCAGATCAACATATTCATCCTTACTTTGTTAGTTCATGTTTGCATTACAGCTTAACATGAAAAAAAAAAAAAAGTCTTTGGAAATTGTGATTACTCCAAACAATTGATTCAGTTCTAAACATCTGAAACAGTATACAAAACGACAGCTGCATTTGGGTAAATACATCAAATATACAGAAATGTATAAAACTTAATCACGTCATTTATAGTGAGGCTGTTAAGCTGCAAATTGCATTGGAGAACATATTAAAAATAAGGGAGTCACCTTAACAGCCTGCCCATACTGCTCCTTTACATTAGTCTGAAACTAATCCTGCATCAGCGTGAAATGAATTGGATTTGGTTCATAACCAGGTCTTGAATATTATTTAGTTCTTACCAGGGCTACATACAGAGTTGTGGAAGTGTCAGTCATAAATCATGTTTGCTAATGGACTTTCTAGGAAGAGAGATATTCTTGTTATATGGCCAAGAGAAAGAGCCGTAGTTTAATCAGCTTGGTAAGTGAAACACGTACGGTCTCTCTAAAAAATACTGTTGAAAGTTAGCAAGTAAAAAAATTACAAATTTATATGAAAGTCCCCAAATTAGAGCTTTTTTCTTTAGGGCCCAAAAGGGCTCTTTAGCATTGATGCAGGGCCCTCCCAAGATTCTCAAGTCCTGTACCAAAGGTTTCATTCACCTATGAGGTAGAACGCATAGTTAGCTTCTCTTTTTTAAATATTTCTATCTGAGACTGTACAGTCTCATTATCAGTGAAATGCTATAAAAGGAAATGTTTTGTGACCCCCAGAACAGTAATAGGGATGATAAAACCCTGAGAATCTCTCTCCCTAATTATTTTTTGTCTATTTTGGATCTGAACTTAAAGCATCTGGAAGAACAAGCACTTCTGAGACCGATATTAAGAGTTAGGTTTTCCCATGCTCTCTCATTCTTGGTTGATTAGCAGATTAGTGTGCATGAGCAAGGAAAATATCCAGGCCTTGGAGATCTTTCTTATGGTTAAATTATTTAAATGAGAACACTTTCCCTCTAGGGAACAGACTACAGAACAAAACAAAACAAACAAACAAAAAAACCCCAACCCTAGGGAATTACCTCAATTCTTGGGAGATAATCCTTTACCAAGCATGTTTGAAAAATAAGGTGAAACATTTTCAAAGAATGAATGTGTTTCAAGATTCCCCTCCTTATCTTGAATAAGGCAATGGCACAGCTATTTAAAAAACCAGCCTCTGCTCATTAAGTTATCATCAAACAGCATCCAGCTGAGATCTAAAAAGACAAAAAAAGCCAAGAGTGAAGTACAAATAGCACCTCTATTTTACAGGAAAGCAACTGATACACAAAGAGATTAAATCCCTCGGCCAAGACCTCACAAGCTGCCACTGTCAGGTCTTAGCTCCCAAATCCTGTAAGTCTTAGTCAGGTACTGGAGGAGACAGATTTTCATCTTGTGGAGTCCCAGCTGTTTCTGTAGGGCTAAATGCTTGAAGAAGACCTCAGCAGTTTAAATACAGTTTCAGATCTTCTTGTGTTGTGACATGCTCACAACACTGGATTGGCTGAAAAGTGTGGATTTAAACGACATTGTTTAACTACATTGTTTTGTAGCTTTGATTCATGAATTGCAGATTCATTCATCAATTTAAATCTTGTTGGGTGTGGGTAATCTTTTTTTCAATGGAGGGATCATCCCTGATTAATTACAAATAGAACTCAAAGCAAGTTGAAGTTTGGATAGCTTTATTATGTGATTAAAAGGCAGCTAAAAAAAATTACCCTAAAAAGTTACCTGACCTGAAGTAAATTTTCTCTTATGAATTATGGATACAGATTGTTCAAGTGTCTGCTGGCTAGAGATGGTAGATGATATTGCCTGTGCAGCCAATTGCCTCTCTGTTTGGACCCTAAACCTGACATAGAGATAATGGGCGAAGTCCAGACACCATTAATGTCACTGCAGCTTTGTCATTAACTTCACAGAGCTAATAATCTAAGTCAAACTCTGGTTTGTGAACCACGGGATGAAGGCAGAACGGTGAGGATCTCTAAGCAGTCATTTGTGTTTCCCCTGCCTATGGCCGACCTAGTCAATTTGCCTGCGTTTTGGAATATGACCAAACTTCGACGCGGGAGCATTGTCGGAAGGCAGTCTGACCGTTGGGTCCGCAGAAAACCACACCTCACTGAACATTAAAGATGCATTACAGACTATAGTCACTTTGTGTAGTTATTTTGGTACCAATCATAGAGCTTTGACCATTTTCAGCGTTGTCAGTGAAACTATGAAATAGCAGAACTACGTCTGGCAGCAGACAGCGGGTAACAAAACAAAACAAAAAAATCCCAACAAAAGCTGCAAACAAAACCAGTGCACATTATGCAGAAATTGCCTTGGCATGCAGGTCATTGGTGATTTCATTTGTAAGTAATGTTTTGATTGTCACAGATTATATGTTGCTCTCATCCCCCTGACATTTGTTGTACAGCGGGATTGATTTTTGTGCTCCAGTATGAAAAGGTCACTTTGATCAATGCAGTGTAATTGGCACTAAATTAGGATCATATCAGGTTATTTTGCTATTTAATGATGAAATATTAAAGAATAGCATGGGAAGATTGCAGGCACTAAAGTGCACTTTAAACCTGCTGTAATGATGTTTTATTTTGTGGGAAAAATGGAGAGAAAAACAACTAAAGTGCAGAAAATGACTGTGATGTATTGGAAGAGTGGCCTGGAATTATATATTTTCACTTGAAATAGACTGAAAGCCCCAGACACAAAACACCAAACCCAGCAGTCAGTCCTGAATATGTTATACACAGAGAGCCCTTCTTTAGAAGTTTTAATGATGATTGTGCTCATTATGTACTAGTTACACGTGTTAAGTCTTTACCATCTGCATATAATGGCTGACCAAAAGTAGATTGCTGAAGTTATGCACTTAGGCCATGATTCAGGGCAACACCTGAGACGTGTTTGTGTACCACTGACCTCAAAAGCAAATAATTAGGCACATACTTAATCTGCACCTGTGTGGGGACAGATATAAGCACATGAAGAACTTCCCAAACCAGCATGGCAGAAATGCCTCAGGATTATTCAGAAGGAATGAACTTAAGCCTTTCTTGTTTTTTTAGAAAAGATGCTTTTGTAAGTATTTTACTTGTGCTACTGTTTTTAAGTCCAAAAGTTGTTTGCTTCATTCCCCTCCTCATTTTAAGAAAACTCAGTATTACATTATCAGTATTTGTAGAACAGTATCTGTAGTGTAAAGCCAAGGTTAACATCTTAACCTTTTAAGTTTGTTCTCCAGCTAGATAATGTACTTAAGGAGAGCAAAGCTCCAATGAGATTTCCTGCAACATTGGCTGCCTTTAAAGAGTAATCTTTTGATTAAGATTTTCTAAAGAGTGAATGCAGAACACACCAATGTTCTCTGGCTTAACAGTGAAACTATACTAAGGTGGGTGATGAGAATTAAGTATCAACACTCATGTTCGGGCACCAGCCTTGATAGAACTTAAATGGGAATCTGAATGCTCAGATCCTATTTAAAAAAAAAAAAAACAAACCCCAAACAAACAAAACCAAAACCAAACAGAAAAACCCCAGCCAGTTTCAGGCAAAGCTGTTCAGTCAATTCCCACTGAATTCAATAGGATTTTTTCAAGTAAACTCAGTAGACACTGGCTTAGAGCATCCATTAGTCATCCATTTAAAAAAAAAAAAAAATTGGATATCATCTTTAAGAACATTGGCTAAATCTTAATCTATTTGTTGGTATGTTTTCTAACAATCTAAGCATGTGCTTGTGAGTCCTACAAGCTCAGATGCTTCCCATTTAATGAGGATATATTTAGAACATGAGTTTTGTCAATATTTTTTCAGACTTTGCATCTAAAGTAATGATAAGCATCATAAGCAGTGTTAATAGTGTATGTTATTTTCTCCACTGTAAATACATGCACTCTCCAATTATTCTGAAATGTTGCTGAACAAGAGCAAGCAGCATAAGATTATACTTTTAAATGCAGCTAATGTTGCAAGAAATTTGTTTGAAGCTTTGCTGCCATTAAGTATGTTATCTAGCTGTGGCATGAACTTTAAAATGGCTAAGGTATTAACCTTTTAAGTACCATAGAAATATTATCCTAAGACTATTAATAATATACAGTATTAATAATAAACAGTAAAATTGAAATGATATAAAACCTGTAAGGTAACACTGAATGACTTATTTAAATTTATTTAGCAGGTAGTGTAGACTTAATCCTTAAAACTTCACTCATTTTTTTTTACACTGTTCTTATTAAGTCTTTGAGCTACGGGGCACATTTTGGATTTAGTTTTAAATATGTCTTTTAAAGTCTATTAAAAGAAGACCCATGATGAAAGAAAAACAGCATTTGTTGGGCTTAAGAGACTTCATGGATGTATGTATTAGCGATCCACTCAGGAGAAACATTATTTATCCATGGAAGGATAGACTATGTCGTGATCAAGAGAAAATGATTGAGAAACATGATGAGGGGCTGTGGGAGCTGAGTGAGAGATGTGCAGGGAGGTTTAGGTGGAAGGAACAGGTTCCAGAACATTGCTAAAGTGGCATATACCACAATAAAGACCATGATGTGCACTGATACTATATCACAGTATGTTTGATCTTCCACTGCCCATGAAGAATCTACCAGCAAATAAGGAAGCTTGAATATAAAGGAAAGAAACTAAAGATCCTTCCCAAATGAGAGTTGGACCTTGTGCTATTTTCAGTATTTTTTCCCTTACTTCAGCGTTTTTCTCTCTCTCTCACACACACACACAGAGTCACACACACACACAACATACATCTTTAGATTTAAAAGGGAGATTATTCAGGAATCTCTGTTATCATATTCCAACAGTGGAAAGAAAAAAGATTGATTTTGGATAGAAAGCTGTGTGTAAAGATAGGAGGATGCTAAGCAATTTCTCAAAGTTCTGTTGGTCCTTTAAAAGACAGGTTTTGTTTCAATAAAGATTTACCCTCTAGTATTTTTAAAAAACCATATCAATATAAACCAGTCATTAATTTCTTTCTTAATAAAAAAAAAAAGTTTCATAACAAGACAACTCTAAACAATTTTCTAAAAGAAGTTACTGTAATTTAAATATTGTAGTCCATAGGACCTCCACTTGATTCAGGATAAAGAAGATGGGATCGGTGCAGTGATGCCAGTAACACAAAGGTGACTGAAATTCAGAATTCAGGAAGAATGTGGCTTCAAGAGACAAGTTTGTTTCTTGAACTCTCTCTGATGATTGCACTCTTTTCCTCAGGAAGACCTGATTCTTTGACCGTTTCTGCCTCAGAGGCAAAAAGTGACTATTTCTGATGTTCCTTGTAATCTAATCTCTGGGTTATTTGATCTCTTTGTCAAGAAACGTACATGAATGCCATGAAATTATTTTAGAAGTGGAATGAGAAAACCAGTGTCTTATGGCAAGCATTTACGATACTGCACTTTAAATACATGTTTAAATTTGACAGACGCCGATGTCCTAGATATAATTAAAATCAGGAATACATATTTTTATAATAGAATTGAATCAATACTGTAAAACATGCAAATAAATAAAAGTCTAGTTGTTTAAGGATATTTAGACAAAATGAGCTAACATTACATCAAGAATTTCTTAAATTCTTCGATAAATAAAAATAATTTTATTTACAAGTAGATAAATAAAACATTTTTATTTAAATACTACCACATCTAAAACTCATAATTGAAAATTTTAAGGTAGAAGGATGAAGCTCCACTGTAAGAGGGCAGCAGGAATAAAAAGGGGTATGTAGAAAGAGAAAAATGTAAATTTAATAAGCAGTTTGGTAGCTATATGGCTTTTATCCATGTTGAACCCTCTATCCTGCCTCATCCTCTCATTAATATTGAAAATAAATTTCTTTCCTAACCTAAGTCTTACATGCTTCTCTTCAGTTGTAGATGAAACATCTTTGGATGACTTTATACACTACTATTCAAAGTTGATGATGTTAGTGATGACTCGATTTATTTTAGCTCATGTTATAGAGTATTTGCATCTCTCTGTACTTTGTAAATCAATATATACATCTATTTATGTTGCACATTCGTAGAGAGTTTGTGACTTGTCAGGGATCACTTGCCTTTTTACTGTTAAACAGATGCCTGGGAGTATGAAAGTACCTGTACAAAATACAAAAAAAAAAAGGGAATATTTTTCCTTTCTTCCTGTATTACTCATCTGGGTGCTGAGAACTGTCCTGGTTTACTGCAGCACCTGTTTTATTCTGTCGCAGTTACTTACAGTAGGTAGGTACACGATGCCTAGCCACTGATCCACTCTCACCTGAGCAGACTGAATCTCCCACACCACCAAGTAATTTGCTGTAATTTACGTACAGGTCTTTGTTCCCATTTGCTTCACGTAGGCATGGTGCCTGGGACTGAGCGATGAGGTATGATGTCATTGCTCCCGTGTTGGTTAGCACTTAGCTAGCTGTTAAAAACGGGTCAGTGGGTGAGGTGTACGGAGAGGCAGCCATGAAGACATCGATCAAAGCAGCTCACTCGTCTTGCATCGACGGGGGATTGCATGCCCCTCTCCCCTTCGGCCCCACAACAGCACATGTTGGCAGAGAAACAAACATAAGGCCACATCCATAGCAGGAATATTAGACAGAAATGTAAATATTGGCCACAGACCTCGCTGCAGCTCGGTGCTCGATCCAAAAAGGGTTTTGGGCAGCAGCAGGGACCCTCCAACCAAACCAGTGAGCTGCAGAGGGTGTCTTGGAGGGGCATGGTGCAGTGAGGGTGCTCTCATTGCCAGGTGAGCCCCATGCTGAACTGGGGAGCAAAGGAACAGGAGACGGGGAGTCGGGGCACAGGGAGCAAAGATGAGCACATCTGATGATCAAGGAATGAGCATAGGACCCACTAGCAGCTCAGCTCTGAAGAAATTTAAGCTCCTGTGCTAGCAGGATGTTCAGCTGATGCATCATACCTCCATACACCTTTTTTTCCTTCTGACATCAGTGTACAAAGTCTTCCCACTTTTTGTTTTTTGGGATTTCTGATTCCTCACCAGTTACAGTACTCTTCCTGCTCTCTCCAGACCATCTGCAATGGAACTACAGTTTTGACAGGAGATTCGGGAAGAGGAGAGTTGGACTGGAGGCCCAGATATGTTTTTATCCGAGGTGCATGGTTAGATAATCATGTAGCCTTTGCTTTACTTGCACCGTGCCTCAGAAGGTGCTTTGCATAGACGCATAACAAATAAAGGGCAGAAAGGATCAACAATGGTCAATAAGCTCATTTCTTGCTATTGTGGATAATTGCATCGTATCATCCTATCCACAATTTTTAGTATATCTCACTAAACTTAGAAACTTTCCTTAACATAATGCTGGAAACAGCTTATTAAAAAAGGTGGGGCCAGACTGTTTTCTTTTTTAGTAATGTGCATGTTTAGACTTTTTAGGGGTTTTTTTGCTGTTTATTTCCTCACTATTAAGAGTTGTTGCCTCTTTGTTTTGGCACATGGGGCTAACCGCCTGTTGTAACTTTTGAGTTCAAGTAGGTGGGTCAGTTTGTAAGATAAAGATTGAATTCCCAGTAAATGAATACTTCAAAAATATCACTTTCACTCTTGATATGGGATCTTATTACTACTCTCATAGATAAAATGAAAGGCTCTAACTCCATCTAATGTTCAAAATGCTGAGCACCCAGCATCTGTGTAATCTGCTTGCAAAATATGACAGCTTTCCTATGACACAAATATTATTCTCTTACTATCATGGTTAGATAACCTAAAAAACATTTGAACAACACTCACAATACGGTACGATATAATATAAGGCAGCACACCTCCTTAAAAGCAATAGCCACTTTTTTTTTTTCTTTTTTTTTTTCTTAATATTGTTTTAATGCACTGGCAATTTTTTTTTTTTTTTCAAGAATCAGCTTGTTTCAGTCAGCATAAGGAAAAGAGATAGAGGTTTTTGTAAGACTATAGTGAAATCAACAGAGTGATGAAAAATAAGATCAGTATTTCCATCACAACTAGCATTTCCAGCTCATTCTTAGCATCTCATCTGCTTTCGAAACAAATCAGTACTCACCAAAAGCTTTATTAATGCTGTATCTGCAACATACCACAATTAATTTGAATGTTTGTGCAGTCATGCTCTTTACATTACAGCGTATCTCAACCGAATACTGTAAAAAGACAAGAAGCTGTACATGTGTTTACGGGCAGAGCTCAGACCTGTAAGTGGACATGCATGGGTACACGCATAGCCTTTTCCTTCAAAGCATATCTTCTTGTATTCGAACACAAATTTGAAAATCTATGAGCCACGATAATATTAACTCCCAGTTTCTTTGACCCCTCATAAAACAAAAGAAGAATGAGTGTTTGGCTAAAAGGATTCTAATGATGCCTTTGGACTCCTACGTTCACGTAATGACTAGTAGAAAGATTTATATGCCCTGTATAGGTATAATTAGACACCCACAAACCCATTGACCCTGCCGAGGTGAAGAGCTCTCCTGCTTTTTGTTTCAGCAGTTGAATCAATACTTGCACGTTTTACCACTGTGGAGTGAAATTGAGGAAATGAAAATCTGATAATTTTGCTCCCAGTGCAGTCTAGACAGAGGAGAGCAGTTTTAGTCTTTGACAGGAAGATCTATTTCCAGTTTCTCAAAAGGCTAGTGTCAATTTTGAAACTTCTTTTATTATTGATTTTCAGTTTTGTTAAAAAGGATGTTTTATTAGAAATATTAGTCCTGGTTACAATGTAAGCTTATGTCTGTTTCACAGGTTGATGAAATCATGGTTTAATTTTGGTCTGAATCACAGGATACTTCTGCCTGATGACTTTTGTAACAAAAAATGCAGTCCGAAGAAGTTAATTTCATTGTGTCTCCTAAATCTACACAAGTCAGAACAGAACTCAATAGGCAATGGTGCAGGTTCATCTAGGAAATGCAGTGTATATGAGGAAACTACACGGCCAAAATATCCTATAGAATAAATATCATTTGGCAGAATCATAATACTCATGAAGTATTTATTTGAAATTGCTTTTTGTGGGTTTGGTTGGTTTTTGTTTTGTTTTGTTTTGTTTTTTAATTTTATTTTGGTTTTAATGAAAGCAATAATTCCTCATAGATGTAAAAAATGCAAGAATATTAAATAGAAGTACTTTGGGGTGGACCTTGAAGCATAAGGCAATGATATTAAATTGCAAAGCAAAACAATAACACAAAGGAAATCACATTATATGCAAATACATAATAAATATTTAAACATTCCTGTAATTTAGAAAGATCAGAAAACTTACAATGTTAACTTTTTATTTACTGTGGTATACAGTTTGTATGCTGTATAACGCATTATGTATGGCTAATAGCTATTTTGTTTTTGCCATTGATTTTGCTGGATCATATTAATAGAACTCCGCTGATTTTAATGTTCTGTCACTTGTTTTTTACCTATAGTATCACATTGTCTTATGTGCTGTTTTTATTGTAGAAGTTCATAATGTGTTGAAAACACATATAATCATAAAAGATCTGAATAAAATTTCAGCAGAATCAAAGATCCTCAAGACCCCTTAAAGACAAAATAGAAGTCTTTTTATATATACAGACTAAGAAGCTTAGGATTAGAATAGCACAGATGGTTCAAGTATTAACCAGAAATTACTTTTTGCACACACACACAAATGTGTCAATAAGTAAGCTACTATAGAAATAAATAAACCACTTTTCTAATTCATTAAGACAACAAGAGTCAGTTCTAGGGGTGCATCACATGCCTTGATTTAATGCTGTGCCTCACAGAAGGAGAAATCAAGGTATAATACTGTGATACATAATCGGTTCTGAAGGCTTTGAATTATGTTTGGTATCCCTTTCAGCTCGCCATTTGGCAATGCTTATTGCCTTCCCCAAAACAGTTCACACTGGAAGTAATCTCTGATATTTATTTTTCTTTGTCTGTGCCTTTAACCTGCTCCTGAGATAGACACAGCTTTTGGGGATGAAGAAATTAATATTAAATATGCACATCAGGACATGCATTTGCTTTTTACAGCTGCATTTCCTGCCAATGGAAATTTATTAAGTACAAATTAATGAAGCTTTAGGACTCTCAGTCCCTACTCCCACAGGGCTAATAAAGGTAAAATTCTGATTTACTAAATACTTCAGAAAAGGAAGCAAACCTCCTCCCAACCCTAAAACTCTTTACTTATTCAACTGAAGTTGAGCTTCCTGCATGGATTGCATGGTTCGTCATTTGGTTATACTTGAAATCATAAATACTGGTATGGCAATTTTGGAAGTGATTCATGCATTGAGTTACGAGGTGATGTGAATTTTGCCAGTTGAAAAGTCTAAATAAATCTCCTTCAATCACATATATTTATTTACCTGATATGGAATATTTACTCACAGAATCCTGAGGTCACACAAAATCTAAGATATTATTCAGGTAATGGTGAGGGTTGCCTTAGATTATCCAAGTTTTTGCCTGTACAAAAAAGTATGTGATTATTTATTTGAAAGGATTTGCAGATCAAGATAAAATGACGTTAAGCAGAGTAGTACTTAACCTTTTAAGAGTGTCTATGAGATACATCTTTAAAAGGGCTAGTTCAGACCCAAAACAGAATGATTACTTCAGCTAGATGTTAAGTGTGCTGGGTAGTGGCAAATTACTGATCAGTTGTTTGTCATGATTTTTTTAATCCTTCTTCAAGGTAGCTCAATAAAACTGCTGTGGGTTTTGGGTTTTTTTAAAAGTAAAATAAAAATACTGTAGATTGTCCCTACGAGTAAGGAAATGTACTCTCCTCCCTACTGCTTGCAGTCATTCAAGATAGATGCTTTTCAGTAGGCAACTTAAAACCCAAAATTCTCTCATTTTTTTTCTGTACATTTTGTATGCTGTTTTCAAAGCAACAATTTCTGAACAGCAATCAAATGCCAAGAAGGGATTTTTCCATTTTGCCAGAGTAAACATGACTTGTGCTCAACATTTAGAATTCAAGGCAGGTGGTTTTTTTCCTTCTGCAAGTATTATTAGATATAGTTTTACCATAGAATGTCATTACAATACATAAAATCATCTTTTTCCCACATATGTGTAAGTAATGAGAAAAAAAATCTAGAAATATGGGAGCAAAGTTACATGTAGCTTAAAGGAATAGTTGAAAGTCTATTTATTGCTAAATAGATGACTTGCTAATCAGAAATTTGTTCTTCTCGTGGGTACCTTCTTATTTCTCCATGTTTAAGAAGTGAAACATGCAATGTTGTGTAGCTGGTGATTTTTAAATCTAGATTAAGGAAAACAAGATGAAAACCAGAAACAAAATATCCTTGAAGTGAAAAAGCACAGTGTGATGCAAGTACCTGCCCGCTCACAGGTTACAGGCACTCTGACAGTGACACAGTTCCTCTCTCTTGCATACAAGCTCTTCAAATTAAAACAGGAGCTGCGGACAGTGAGCATCCCCTCTTCTGTACATCTCAGCCTGCAAACTAATTTGAGAACTACATACTGTCACTTGCCTGTGTAGTTTAAGGAAGCGCAATGCCGGATAATGAAATCAGAATAAAACCTGAAGTCCTCTTAGCTGTTACTACTGACCCCTATTGAGACCAATTAGCTAATACTAATATCTGTGCATAAAGTACAAAACTTATTGCCTCAGCACCCTTCTGCATGGAGGAAGGGTTGAGCCACTGTCAGTGTTTTTAGAATTATTGCATTCCCCAACTCCCACTCTATCTTTTCTTAAGTACAGGAGTAGAAAAAAATAGAAGCTGTATGGTTTACACCCATTCTAATAATTCATCTGCAAGAGTAAGTTTGTGAGATAGTGGGGTTGCTGAATTAGAGGGAGAGCAACAAATGTAAAAAGAATATGAAGAATAGGAGAATCCAGCCTAAACTTACCCTTATGCTTTACAGAAACATGTGCACATGCATGCACACACACACACAAGTTTAGAGAACAGCCCCTATTTCTCAAACAAGTATTTCCTAAATGTAGTCCCTCTGCAGCAACCTATGAGAGTCTACATGCCATGAGCACGTGTCCTCAGCACCCTTCCTTGCTCTCAGACAGGTCACGAGTTTCTGCAGAGAGTGGGTATCATCTAGGGGATCAAATTGGCCAAAACTGATCCAAGCACGACAAAGTGCAAAGGCTCAACTGTCTTGTAAATAATATGTTATAAACATATGTTAATTATGCAATGGAACGTAATTCATTACAGCTCTTGATGGATGATGGAAGGAACAATTAATATCTTTAAAAGTCCATAATTACATAATTATACAATAGTCTGCAATTGCAAATAATACAATAGTCTATAATTGAAAATAATTGGGTAAATGTATCACTGGAAATTTTTTAAAATCTCTGTTGCATCAGAAACGGCATAACAGGGACAATATTGCTGGAGCGTTCAAAGCGATGGGTAAGCAATGTTAATGGTTTCAGTGAAACTCGGCAGCAGCAGCAGCAGGAGAATCCAAAGTGCAAACGCTGGTGGATGCCACACTCCAGCTGCTCTGCTGGTTGGTAGAAGGGGTCCCAAGGATGGTTCACACGTACAGTCGTGGGTGGCATTGCCACATCAGCAGAGCACAGTTTCAGAGCGAGGGGCATGCCTTTGTCTGCTTTTATGCTAAAATGCTTCATATGTGGCTTTGATATTTACCCCCGCACATGAAGTTAAAACTTTACCAGCTGTCTTCCAAAGTGGTGTAAAATTGAGCTGTTGTATTAGCTACAACAGATCTAAGAAATTATTCTTCATCCAGTAGCACTTGCTTTTTATACTCCATGCTTCTCTACCCTTCATCTACGTGTTCAGTTGATACGTACATTTGAGATAAACACAACAAAATTTATTGCTATAAAAATGAGAGAAAGCTAAAAAGAGGTTCTTTTTAGACTATGAGGTTTATCCTGATGGGTTTTTTTCACATGCATAGAACTGGAAGTGCACTAACCGTCTCAGATGAAAGGTGGTGCATCAGGCACATCAGCCTCTGTTCTCCATTAGAAAAGACATCTGCTGGTTGTGGTCCTTGAAAATTATAAAGAAAAAAACCCATAATTTTGACTTGGAGTTGAAATATGTAAACTGTATATTTATTTGATTTTTCAATGCAAGCAAAAGGTATTGCCTTGGAAAAAAGAATGGTTTTCAAACACAGTCCAAAAGGTTATGTTGAAAACAAGCTTTATGCCCCATAACTGATTAAAGAAATTAATGAGCCAACTTTTTTTTTTTTACAGTAAAGTGCATAAACACTTCAAGTAAACAAAACTATGTCTCAAAACTAGGGGAAAGGCAGCAGGAGGATAGGAGGAGGTTAGTTCTGTATAGCATAGTTAATAAATCATTCCATTGTACCCATACCTTAACGAGCCTGGTGAACTAAGGTCTAAAAAATTTAACTGATATAATAATAATTTAAACTAAATTCCTGGGCAGCTGATAATTCTCAGAAGAACTTGGGGTTTAAGAATTAGATTTTCATTAGCATGAGATTTAGGATACATCTTGGTGGAAAAGTCATGAAAACTTTGTTATGAGAAAATGCCTTTATATCTACAATTAGTGTCTTCATTGACAGACAGTAGACTTTTTTTAAAAAATGACATTGAGTTGAAACTAACACATCATGGTGGAAATGTCTCTTGCTCTTTATTTGAAATGGAGGTAGTAATTTCTGTGTCATAGAGGTATCTAAACACGTTGGTCTCTGCCTACCTCACATAGGCTAAAGCATACATACACATGCTTTTCCAAATGGAGAGAGTTTCTTTTTTATTTCAATCAGCAATAAGTGCTCACACACGTATGTGTGAGTGAACACACATGCACACACTTATTTGGGGCACACTCTTACACAGTTATCTTGAGCTGTTTTCAAACCTTTTTGTCTGTATTGTTCTCGTCGAGTGATCCAGTCATGGCACAACTGTGTTTCCTGTCACCACTAAAGCAAAATGCTTTAATGGAATTATTCATTTTGGAAATATGAGGGGCAATCCCCACACTGAGATCTACAGTCCTTTTCAGAAATGAATTCAGGTGCAGATGAGAAGAAAGGAAATAGGTGTCCTTTAACAGCAAGTTTTATCCTTCAAATGTATTATCTACATTGGTAACATCTTAGTTTTTTTGCTTAAGATACAAATCTAAAAAAAGGCTTTCTTTACAACTAGATCTATCATACTAAAACACAAAGAATGCAATTTGTTTGTTCAGTCTGGGCAAACAATAAACAAACTGCAACCCTGACACCTTTTTAATTACAAAAACTGCTATGCTTATCAATCTATCTTCCTGTCCTATTTTCTGCTTACATTTCTATCTTCGTACTTTTCTTCCTCCTAACATTGTGGCACTATTAAAGGTTAAAAAGAAATATCTGTCACTCCTTCCTCTCCAATAGAAGTTTTATGGAGTATATACACAGGATAAAATTTTAATGAGAGAAAGCTGAGTGCAACAGGTGAATTCTGCACTGAATACTGAAAGCCACAGGATTAGAATGATTTTTTTATTTTTTTTTTACAGTAAAAAATGTGAAGTCTATACCACGAAATTCAGGGTTGGGTTTTTTGTTTTGCTTTGTTTTGGGTTTTGTTTTTTTCCTCCAAAGTTCTGTCTTCTAGTGCAGTCTTCTTTCATTGTTTGGCCAAATGTTTACACTGTCAAAGGTGCTGGCCAAAAGCAGGAATGTGGTTGCTCATGTTGATTTGTCAATTTAATGTAGAACACAGAACACGAAAACAGAGGTCTTGAAATGGATTGTATGGTTGTAAGTAAATTCAAGAATGTCAGAAGATGTTCATAACTATTCCTTAATTGGTAGGTAATCCAAATTTGTGCATTGCACCAGCTGAAGCCTTTTTGAGACATAAGATTTAATTCCCAGATATAAAAGGTTACAACAAAGATTTCTGATTGAACATCAGGTGTTTTTACTAAATGTTTTGAAAGAGGCATTTCCTTCTTAGAGCTTGCTTATTCTTTCACAGCTAGAGAGCTGCTCATCTTCCAGTTCACTTGGCTCTTTTTGGTTAGATACCAGGGTCAATGGAAGATATCTGTACTATGTGAATTGGAAGATGTGTTTAGATTTGACCCTGGTTTTCCTTTTACTCGATACTTTTTGCCTTCACAGCTTCCCCATAGGGGACACTATATGCAGATCTCAGAAGACCAGAGAGAGTTATGTAGGTGCTTACCACAACAATTTTAATATAGCTGGTTAGGATTTATCTACAGCAAGTGGCCCTCTGTGGAAGTAAAAAAAGTGTCCTTGAAGCTAAAATTAGCATGATAAAATGGTCCAACAGAATTAAGAAGAACATGCTTCTGCTGTTTAAGCATGTACAGCAAGTATATGCCATCTTCATGTCTTCGCCTATCCTAACAAAGACTCAACAGTGAAACCCAGCATTTTAGGCCACTATTAATGATAAATAATTTCTTTAGAACAATACAAACTGAGTCCACACCAGGTCCTGAAAATAACAACTTTGGTATAAAATGGAAGACCTTTAATATTATCTTACAAGAGGACATAATAGGTGAATGAATTATCAATAGATAGAAGGTAAAATATTCTTAATTGTACTCAACAATAAAATATCCAGATAAATACCAAGTGAAGAGTTTAGGTTTGTGAGGGAAAACATCACTAGTGCATTATCGTAAGTAAACCCGTCACAGTCTTTAATATTACGGATACACAGAGGTTGCTGATAAGAAAGCAACATTAAGACACAGTCGATACATTAATTTTATAGCTGAAGTATAGATCTGAGTCAGGCAGCAGTGATTTTAGCACCATAATAAAATAACTATAGTTAGTCCTTGACAAATGCTTACTTCTAGTATCTCCTGCTATTTGTCATTCAAAGGAAATGTTATATGTTTTCAGCAACTGGGTTTACAGTAGCATATCAGTAAAAACCAAATCTGAATCAAAACAAAGATTTATTAATGGACACTAGATTTTTCAAATTGAATCCATTACTGTGGTGTGCTCTGTCCTTATAAATTACACTGCCTTCAAAGAATAGATGTATGGGATCAGTACACTGGTCTGAAGTTAGCATGAAGACCAAAGGATTTGCTTTATTTCATAGTCCTTATTTAACAGAGAATGATATCTGCAGCATGAGAGAGCATAAGAAATACTACGGGACTGCTCTACTGGCTCACGCTACCTGTCAACAGGTAACCACCTCCTTCACCAAACCTCTGATGAGGAATCACCTGTAATTCTCTCCCTCTTTCTCCCTTTTCTAGATGACTTTGGTAAGCTTTTAGTGAATTAACAAAAAAGCAAAAATGTGAAACAGATGTTTTTCCTGAAATAAATAGGTGCATATGTGTGTTCATATGTATATATTTGTAAAATCTTTCACTATGTTTATTCTGGCTAAAACATTGAGCCAGGGACATGGGAACAGGTTGTGATTACAATCCTCACATGTACGAATAGCAAAGATGTCCTTCCTATACAAGCACATGGACTCTCACAGGAGAAATGAGATGGCATTAAGACAAAGGGAAGTTTAAGCTGAGTTTCAGGGGGGGAAACCACTTTTAGTTATACTTTATTTTTAATAATTAGTTATACTCTAGAGTGTCATAGTCTTCTCAGGGAAGTGAGGGGAGTCATGTCTATTGGGACATTTTCAAGTCGGATGGACGGAACCTGCTGGTGATGTACTTGGAGAAAGGAATTGGCATGGAGAATTAACTTTTTTATTATTTCAATACTCATGAATTTTCCTCAGAAAATATCTTGTATTGAACAAAGTTCTTGCAGTCTTACCAGCGACAGTCATAACATGAAGATGCTTTACATTCTACAAGCAGTCTGAAGCAAATACTTCTGTGATCAGTGTATCTCATTGTTCCGATGAGTATCATTTTCCTGTGCTGAAAATAAATAATGTAGAAATTCAGGCTAGGCAGATCTTTCTACCCCTCAGTTGTCTAATAATCACATCTACCATATTTCAGATAATATCAAGAGGATTTGATCATGAATGTGTGTGAAAATATTTACCAAAGGTGTCTAAAATTTAAATAACCCCTATAGACAGACAGTATACAGTATGTGCTAATTAGGAATTTAAAATACCTTTCCAAGACATAAATTATTAAGTTTTGTCTCTCCTGTATCAGAAATTTTATTAACCCTTGTAAAAGAATTGAATTTAAGGAATTTTTTTTTTTTTTGAGAGAAAAGTTAATTACAATTAGTCCCCTTCATTTTTAGAAAGGTAGGTAAGAAGTGAAAGGTTCAAAAAAGTATTTGCAGTTGGATATATATAATATCAAAATCCACTGCACATGTGTGTATTCCTAGTACTGAAAAATATTGCAGATTTGTGATTACTGTCTTCTAAGATGGTACTGTATGTCTTCTCACCTGCAGAAACTCTGGAAGGTGACTTTACACTACATAGGCAGTAGCTTCCTTGTTTAGTCTGTCACAGGTCTGAAGAATACATTGCAATTTTAGCAAGGCCACTCTAGAAATCTATCAGTAATCTCTAGGAATTGAGCACTGGTGGTAGGAAGTAGCTATAAATACATTTTAATTTCTCAGTTATTCTTAGTAGATGTACATGCTCTTTTTTTAAAGAAAATATTTGAAACACATTACTTTGATGTGTAACTTTATGGTGTCAAGTAAGGACTTTGTAATGTAAGAAATAACAGATATCCTTATATTAATCTGTAGCATAGCGAATGAAGAGAGAAAAAAACCCCTTCCTTTCACTACCTTTTAAGAAAATAACTGAATACAAAAGGTTTCTCATTTTCTAGTTTTTTAGAAAAGTTCTTAACTGAAAACACTGCACTTGATAATATAATAGTGAGGCTAAACTTCTTGCAAGTTTTCTTTAAAAATACACCACTTTTTCAGGGCAGTTTAGTATATGCTGTGATAAAGGTAAAATACATCCTTTTAATTGCATGTTGAAGTGTATGTGCTAAAGAACATACCAAAATGAGTTATTCTTGTTGACTAAGGCTGTTTTTATACTATGGTACTTCTGTCTAACAGAACATCTTCTTAAAATGCAGCCTAAAATAAAACTTTGCATCTCTTTTTATTTGAAGATTGCCTTTTTCATCTGTTGAGCTTACTTTTACATAGTTATGTGTAACATGAATTTGACCCTGCAAATGCAAGGTGGCATTAAATAATCTTCCATAATCCATTTAAACAAGGATTTCTCCAACTCTGGGAACCAGATAAAATGTCTTTACTGAACTGCCGTTGGAAGTTTTGGGAAAACCCGTAAATTACTAAGAATAATGCTTTCAATACATGACATTCAGCAAGCAAATGATACACTGCTAAACATAGCCTTTGAATACCATTCACATTGTTGGTTTACGTGTGGTTTATAATTAATTGCAAGTGATTCATGATCTTAAGTTTCCAAATCAAAAAGAAATGCAGACAGCTGATTCATATTTTTTATGGTGAGCGGTAATTTGTACCTAATGACTAGTAAAGTGAAATTACTGAGTGTGCTCAACTGAATTTCCTGAATACATCAGTGGGAGTTTTATAATTTTACAGTCAGCATGATATATTCAGAATCAGTTAAAAAAGTGACATTTGTTTCAGATTAGGTTTATAAATAAAATTAGAACTGAATTGGCAGTATTTTCATTTTAATCTCTTTTACTCAGGGGTATATAATTTGGCTTTTATGTCTCTTTACATTAATTAGAAATAGCAATTGCAGGCACAAGATTAAAACCACCACTACATGTCAACCTTCATGATCAAGGAGGGCATTGTCTGAATGGAAAATTAACTATTCTTTCAGTTAAAGGAAACAAAACAACAAAAAAACCCAACCCCTTACTGCTTTTCTTTCACCTTTCCTGTGGATTGAGACAGAATTTCACTCCTGAAAGAGATAAGCCTGAAACTTTTAAGAAGCCTGTGCATGCGCAAGCATTCTGGTTACAAGCGTGCTTCATATCTAGTGTCTCCAGCTGCACTTACAGTTTGGATGTGCCTCACAACATCTTTTCCCACCAGCCATCCTACAAATGCCTCATCAAAGAAAGATGCAGCCCTGGTTTTGCCACTTTCTGTTTTGAGAAAACTTGGGGTTGGTTATGCCAGGTCACACCTGCAATGGAGCTAGGACATGGTCAAGGAGTTTGTGCAGATCTGGGAAGCAACTCCGGGTTCCTTTGTACCAGGAAGGCCCTTGGACAAATGCTACAATATCAGAATTTCTGCCTTTATCCCTCCACAAATTTGGCCTCAGGCTATCATTTTTTCCTCTTTCAACCGTGCTTTCTGAGCAGGCCCCATAGAGAGACCCTGACAATTCTTCAGTGTGCTCTGCCTAAACCAGCAGGTCCAGGACCACCTACAACACCCTCCTGAAGCATGCTCGGGGTGTGCACCAAGTGTCCCTGCAGCACGTTAAGCTCAGGAGAGAGGTCTGGCATCCCAGCCAGGTACCCAGCACCATGGACCAGCCTGGGGGCACACTGTGGCTCTCATGCCCTACTCTAGCTACAGCCTCTGTGACCAAGGCTGCACACAGTAATGCCAAATATAGCCAAAATAGAGGGTTTGGTTTCAGTAAATTAAGCATTTAAGTGCATGAAAAGAAAGAAGAGTCTATATCCTTATTAATCTTTCCTACTATACCTGGGAGTATCTTGGGGCAGGCCTAAATTCATCAAACAACTTCAGCAGATGTTTTTTCCTTCTACATTTGCCAAAATTCCCTTGAGCTCTTGAACTTTTTGTAAAGTT
>NC_046185.1:103474503-103572003 GCF_011004875.1 Balearica regulorum gibbericeps
ACTGTTCTGCCATCATATCATGATTAATACACTAGGAACAGTTCTAGACTGGGACTTAACACTGTTGGAAGAAGTGCAGCCATGTGAGATGCTTAAAAAGCATGCTATGGATTTCAGTCATGTTTCATCACCTCTTATCTCTCTAATTCTGCCACCTTTCCAGGTTGTTGGGATGAAGTTATCAGATGTCTGCCCTGAGACCTCTAATTAATGATCATTTAGGGAACTTGGATGGCTAGACCTGTTTTAATTACGTTTCCTAGCTAAAACTTTGGAGGGTGTTCTGACTGAGATTCAGGTGTCACTTGGATAACAAACTTTGGTATCTGGACAACAACCTAAACAGATAAAGAAATTAATTTATTTTACATACCAATTTTTTGGAAAATTCACTCCATTAGGTGTTCACACCCCCACATAGTAAAGGAGGCTGTAAAATCTCTGTGTGTATCAAGACATTGGTATTTCTAGCACGTGGACTGAAGTTTTCAGGGACTAGGGAGTGCTTTTGGGAGCAGCATGGCCTTTCTAGTATGCTCCTGTAAGGGGATCCTCAGTTGCTGTGGGCTGTGAAGCTGCTGCACAGAAACCTCAGTTGAGGTTGTATGTGTATCATAGCAGCTTTCAGAGCCTCTTAATTTATGCTTTGGATTAAGGCAGCCCCTACAGCAGTCTGTTATCCTCCAGGTGTAAAGGTAGGTTGAAGTCACCTTTCTCAGTCTCCCTGGACCAGGAGGTGTACCGTGCTTCCCTGGGCACAGAAACTTACCTGGTCGTTTTGAGCACAAATGCTGCTGTCAAAACGAAATCAGTCTGAATTAGTTTCTCTGACTGTGCAGCACATGCATCTCAACTAACACTTTGTTATTACTTACATGCTTGTCAATTCGCAGTGTTCAGGCATGAACTACAGAAAGCCCTGGCAAATTCCGCGCAGCGAAAAGCTGGAGTGTATAGTTTAAAAACTTGAGGCTGTATAATAGCAGCTCTCTCCCTTGACAGTGTTTCAGATTTAATTTAAAATATGTTTATCAAAGTACTTTTCTCAAGTGGCATTTCGTGCTAGAGGGGTTTGAAGGACACCATCCTCAGAGCTGTCCACATGGAGAAAGTGAGTGCTGGATGGCACAGCACAGCTCTCGCGTTGTGAGGTGAAGGAGTACTCTGTACTGTCCTATGGACAATGGGCATATTTTAGTATCATGAATATCTGCTTGTACAACCCAGCTGCAGATTTCCAAGCTATGATCCAGTGACACCAGTGCTGCCTCCCAGCGCATTCAGCCAGCTCCCTCCGACACCCTCAGCCATCACTTGTTTCTGCTGTGATGGGGGGCATATCTGAAAAGTGAGGATACCCGGAGCAAATGCCCAAAACACATCTACCAAAACCAGCCTCTGTGTATTTGTTAGTGTGTAACATCTGGTGACTGAGGCTTTCTGACTAAGCTTATTCTCCACCTGAGATCTGCTAGTATAAATGTGAAGGAATTTAAGGAACACTTTAAGCTTTCATTTCATAAAAAGGGAATTTTTGCATTTCAACAAGAAGGATTACAAAAACATTGCTCTCAAAATCTGATAAGCTGATATTCAGAGTATTCTGAGAGTCTGATATTTAGTCTCAGTTTCCCAGTTGTGCTACCAGATTCCTTAATGAATCTGGTAAACTGTGTTTTCTGTCACTGTCTATTTTTCATTTTCATTTTTTACTGCTCGATAAAAGTGATAGTGAGAGATACTGGATTTTTTTTTTCTTTTTTTTTTCTACTTACAGTGTCTGCTCTATTGTAAAATGGCACCTTCAAATGTTGCTCAGGAATTTTTTCTGGTACTAAAATCTAAACAGTACTTTAAATTGTTTCCAGAAGTTTACAGGTTCGCATGCATAATGTGGTCAGTATAATGGCTAGCATAAAAAAGATACTTTTTTCCTGCCTTAAAGAGGGAAACCAGGGTTTGAAAACCTGTTAGAAAGGCTAATGTTATAACCTGGAGTTGTGCACTGTGCTATTACACTGCAACACAGAAGCCCCTGCACTAGCTGCAATGGGCTCCTCTTGTTCTGCATTGCTGTGACCCACAGTGAATGTCCTCTGTCTCCGATGGGAAGGAAAAAGAGAAAAGAGATGGAGGTGGCTGTAAATCAGCCCATTCCCATCCTGGAAAGAAAGTAGTTCTAACTCCTGGCAATCTCTCATAAAAAATGGTATGTCTCATTTTATTACTAATTTGTTTAGCAGTGAAAATGTATGCAGTGCTTTACAAAAACCAGCACAAGCATGTCTTGCCTATTGCCTTCTAGGTAGCAGAGGACTACCATTCCCTGTTTTCCTATTCTGCTGCATGGAGGTAAGAAGTGCCAGATCATGAAAATGTACTTTCAAAAACGTTATCAAAAGTAAAACATTTATTTCTTCATTGCAAAGTGTCCTGTTCTTTGACTTCTGACTCTTGTTACAGGTCTCAGGCAGACTAGATGAAGCACCTGTGTAAAAAGGTCACAATCAAAATCATATAATGCCAAAAGTGAGCAGCTCTATCGCAATATAGTTTTCTAGATAAAAGGTACACATATGAGTATTTACTCCCTACAGCAGCTCAATACTTTCTCTTCATTAAAGAGATGCTTAACGCTGTGAAGCAACGTATTACAGAAGTCTTTATATTAGGTAGCACGTGCAATATACAACAAAACAGAGATGACTGCACTGCAGTTGGACAATGCAGGTCTTTTTGCAGTCAAAATGATTGCTATTTAATTCCTTGTTGCCAGAGAAAAGGGGAACTCATCAGTTTGAACATTTGTGTATCAAAAATCTGAAAAGATGGGAGGACTGGATTTCTTTAACACTGTCTCAGAAGAAAATTGACATTTTCACTCATATTAAAAATAGTTTCAGTTGTTTAAGAACTATTTTTTTTCTCTTAGACATGTTTTATACTTTAATCCAAGGAAAATAATTTTTATATTAGCAGAGCATGTGACCTTCCTTCTGGCTCAAAAAACTATGACACATTAAAATGTGTCAGCACAGCGTTTGACTTGCCCTGTTATCCTATAAGTGAAGACTCAATACAGATATGCACTCTATTATATTATCAGTGTTTGCTTGTTTGTGGTTAAGTTTAAATTCTTTCACTGCCTGTCTCACTAGCTCAAGGAAAGGTAATGGTGCCTTGTTTACAAAAGCAATAATATCTAGTTAGTTTCTCATTAAAAAACCACACGAAGCAATTTCGTTTTGTTTGTAAAAAATGAGTTCTAGTAATATGTGAAAAGTTTCCCCAAATTCCTTCTCAATTAAAAGATTTAATGGAGCTGAAACAAAAGAAAAATATTTCTATAAGGTAGGACACGCATTTAACATTTACATGAAGAAAGATTGTCCCTTTGTCTTCAAGTAAAGCGCTAATGTAATGGCAATCAAAAGATAATAGATGCCATGACTACCATGAAAAAAAATTTGGCCTGTTATAGGCAGTGGCATTTTGCAGGGTTGTTACTATACAGATACCTACAGATCTTTTACTGTGACCCCATTTGATACAATATAAAGACCACATTCCTTTAAGGATTAAAGTACATCCAGCTGCATCTCTAAGGCCATGCATAGAGAACAGCCTGAGCAAGATGCTCTGTTTAAAAAAAAAAAAAATACATATTTATGATTTTGTATTTAAGAAATTTTAAATAATCTGTTCACAATAAGTATTAGGGGACGTTTTTAAAGAAAATTTCCTGAAATACAGTAAAGCTGATACATGTATGAGTAATATAATGGAGTCCAGTTATGTGGCATTCAATTGCACCATTGTCTAGGATCAAAACCCAATTCTTTTGTTGAAAGATCAATCAAATGGGCATTGGGAACAGGACCTGGCACTGAAAGCCAAAAGGAGGAAAAGGAAGAGTGGGTGCTTTCCACCCTTGCCTTAGCTACGCAGCCACTCCAACCATTAACCAGTGGCCTCAATCAGAAACAGCTGTCTTGGCCCCTGTTTCTGGTGATGGTGGGATTTTGACGGTGTCACACAATCAGTGACTCAGGGTCAACCCAGCCCCCAGCCCCTCGCTTTGGTGAGAGCTGAAATACAGCCTTGCTCGGCAATGGCCAGGGCCAAAATGCCAAAGCCCCTCCGGCATGGTGCTTTTGCACCATTTCTGCTCCCTGGCACTGTCATTCAAGCTTTCTGTCCCTGTGGGGTTTGAGTAGGTTCACACTGGATTTCAGCTCCATAAAAATCTGTTCATTAATTTATTATCCCTGCATCATGTTGGGCCCCTCAGTACAAAAAAGACATTGAGGTGCTGAAGCGTGTCCAAAGAAAGGCAACAAAGCAGGTGAAGGGTCTAGAGCACAAGTCTGATGAGGAGAGGCTGAGGGAACTGGGGTTGTTTAGCCTGGAGAAAAGGAGGCTGAGGGGAGACCTTATCGCTCTCTACAACTGCCTCAAAGGGGGTTGTAGCCAGGTGGGTGTTGGTCTCTTCTCCCAAGTAAGAAGCGATAGGGCAAGAGGAAATGGCCTGAAGTTGTGCCAGGGGATATTAGATTGGATATTAGGAAAAATTTCTCCACTGGAAGGGTTGTCAGTCATTGGAACAGGCTGCCCAGGGAAGTGGTTGGGTCACCATCCCTAGAGGTATTTAGAAGATCTGTAGATGTGGTGCTTAGGGACATGATTTAGTGGTGGACTTTGCAGTATTAGGTTAATGGTTGGACTCGATGATATTAAAGGTCTTTTCCAACCTAAATGTTTTATGATTCTATGTTTCTCAATCAACTAAGCTTATCTCAAGGATATTTTATGATTTGTCTTTGAATCCTGGTAGAAAATGTCCATATATTACAGCAGATCGAAACTGAGGGCTTCCGTAAACACTATACTGAATTCTCAAGATAGCGAATTCAAAATATTTTAGGGTTCAAGACAGTGCAGAAGTAGCCTTCCTCTGGGCTGATTTTGTAATTGACTTACAGAAATTTGTAAGAATATCTCAAGAGGAGTAAATTTAGTAAAAATTATAAACAAAGAGGGAAGTATCTCCACAGGAGACAGAAATGTGGGTTTGCCACAAAAATGTATGTCAACATTAACTAAGTAACTGCTATCTGCTGGGATCTTCTACTTCACCTAGTCCTGTATTAGCTATTGAAAGCAGTCATAGTGTACAGTTAATTTCATAAGTTCAGATTCAGAAAAAGACTTTAGAGAAAGTATAAACCATTGTATAACTTACAGTGAAATTATAAACGTATTGCATGTTTAATGATATAAGCCTGCAAAATATATTCCCATATATTTTTCCCCATATATTTTTCTTCTTGTCACTTGCTCCCTTTAGAACACACTTCTAAAAAAATCCTAAACATATTAAGGGTGGGAGGCTGATTTCTGTATCTTTTATAAACTTCTGTATTTGCATTAGGACTAATGCTCTGAAGTAGCACAATAAGGCAAAGAGCATATGTGACATACGGAAGTATGATAAACGTTCAGGATGGGTTTTGTCAACAAACATACTTGTTGGATAGTGAGATTACACCTTTATTAGGCCTGAATCTTTATGACTCTACAGGCAAGGAACTGGCCTTCATTCTCAATTCAGGTGGTTTTACAGGTTGGGGTACCTTTTTCTTCTTTTGTTACACATTCATTTGCCATACCTTGATATTCACAAGTTCATGCTCTAGCATTCAAATTGTTCATATCCATGAAGGAAAAAAAAGAGACTAGTTTCTTTCTATTGCAAGGAATACAACCACATGTATTGGACCATGTGGAGGCAATACAAAATTTATCCGCTGGAGTGCCACAAATAGATCTGGGTACCTGCATTAATCCAAGCACGCAGAAAGGTATCGCTGTCCAGCTGTGTAACAAAGTTCAAGGAACTGTATGACTGCCCTGCACCCTGCGGCCTCCCGCACATCTCCTTTCTGTGCACTTTAAATAGCGACAGAATAACGGAGTCCTGCAGATGCCGCTGGGATCAGGCAGCCTTTCTGCAGAGACAGCTCTCATCCCTGCTCTGCAGGTTCCCTTGCTGCAGACTCCCGTGCTCCAAACTCATCTTCTGCCTCTGAAAGGCTTGCTCATTCAGATTTAGCCAAAATCCCATTTTTGTCGCTGCCACTAGAGGGATCTGTGCAGTTAGCTCTCTCCTCCTGTTCTCCCTTCTTGTCCCAAACTGGGAGCAAGGCCAGAGCAATCTTACCTCAGTACTGCATTTTCTTTTTTGTTTGTTGTATTCTCTCTTGAGTCTGATAATACAATGTGCATTATTTATATTTTTGTTTCCTCTAAGTTAGCTTAAAAAACATTAGAGCTAAATGATACTTATTCATCAATTATTAATTCTTGACTTATGCCTGTGGCACCGAGGTTTCCCATCCAAACACATGCTCTGAGGTCAGACAGAACTGCACATTCTTGCTGTATCTTTGGTCCTGTCGTTACCAAATTACCTGATAGTTATTTAGGTATAGATTTTAAATATATATATTTCTATGTATATGCAAATGGCATGAAAATTACTTTTTCCAAATTTACATCCTGGGGGGAAAAAAACACAAGGTAGCTCTTCAGATATGATGGGAAAGGATGAGTGGTTAACACATAGTGATTATTAAAGTGGATCTTGGTATTTTCGTGCTGTGCTACATCACAAGATGTGAAGTTCAATTCAGGGGCTTAAAAAAAAAAATTGAAACACTTGAACTATGTATTTTTGAAGTAAGATTGAAAGGAGTTGTTTATTGTTTTGGGTTTTTTTTACTGGTAATCAAATTAATCAGCGAGCACACTTAAAAATTAAAAAAAATTAAAATGTTTTTGAAATTCTCAGGGAACACTTCAGCTGTCACTGCTACAGTGGTAGCATTGGTTGAGGAAGTTTCTGCTCTGGTAAGAGCAGAAAACCTTCAACATTTCCTTGTTTGAAACTTCTCCAGTCAATAGTGACTGAAAATAATTACATTGGATGGCAGCCTCAGTCCAGTTCCTAGTGGACAAGTGTCCATGTCACAAAATCCACCATTGCAATTGGCAATAGTTGGCAGGCTCAGCAGAGAAACCAAGGATTGAATGGGCATGGAAATTAAACTATTCTCCTGCCCCTAATTGTGGTCCTTTCAAGTCATTGTTGAGGAACATTGTTTGGGAAAAGTTGCACAGCTGTTGGCAGTGCTGAACATGCCCTGTGGATAAACAGCATTTCCACCTCCAGGGTCTTAATCTGGCACATTTTGTAGCCTTAAAAGTCACACTAAGGGTGGTGGTGGGGAGACATTTCTTTTTTCTCCTGCTATATTAGTAATATTTTCTTTAAAAAATATAACCCACAGAAATGAAGAATACTGTCCTTCTTCCAAAATACTTACTACCCTGTCTTCAAATATATTAAATAAAAGAACGGAGGAATGGTGGGGTTGTTTATTTGTTTGGGGTTTTTTTAATCAATACAGTGTTATTATTTCTAATCATTATGTATTTTGGTAGAAAAGTGAACATGTTGCATAAATGGATTACCTAAATATGGATTACCTTGCTTAAATATGGCACTGCTAGCGCAATTGATATGCTGGGACTCTTATGCTCAAGGACATGGTTGGAGCCATGGGACAATATGGGAATCAGACAATCACTGATTTTTCATGGATTTCCATAGGAACTTTTGCTTAACACCTGATAATAAAAATTGTTCTAGTCTGTTTCTAATTGGAACTTGACATAAAAAAAAAATCATGTGAGCACTATCAACTTTAGTTTTCCCTTCCATAGAAAGAGTAATATTTGTCTACTGTTTTTTTCCAATGGGGTTGGAAGATGTAAGTAAATAAAGTATGTCAACTTCCGGCACACTCAACAGTTGCATCAGTTTCTAGTCTTTTGAGGGGAGGACTGTTGACTTTCTATTTTCTTTTTAGTGAAAGGTAAGAGGTACTTAATATGGCTTTTCCTAATACTGGCCTGTTTTATTGGGTTTCAGCTCAGGTGACTTGCTTTCTGGAATTTTTTTTTTAGGATGAACCTCAATGGGAGACACCTGTCCGAAGAAAGTACCTAAAAGACGATATTTCACCAAGTACCTCAGATTTACATAGAATTAATATTTTAGTGATGGATAGTATCAGACTATTTAGGTAACTACAGTTTAGATCAAGAGGCAAATTCTCTTCATGGTTGTTTGGTTGGTTGTTTGGTTGGTTTTTAATGCTCTTTAAAAGATAGCAAGTGTGGGTACACCCCAAAATGCTGTTCAGTGTGGCCTGTGAAGATTCAAGTTTTGCAACAGTGGGAAGTGAAAGGCACATATATGAGGTTGTGCCTTTCACTGTGGGACCACTGCGGGACCACCGCAGCTGCATTGCAGCTCTGAGTTCATCTTACCAAACTCAGAATTGGAAATTGGTGACAGTTTCAAATGTCTTTTTAGCAGATTTAGAAATTTACATATCCACAGGTAGTTCTTACGCTTTTCTGTTTACTGCCACCATTTCTTTCAAATCTGTAATCAGATCATCAACTGTTTGGCTCTCTGGTCTGAGTACACAGATGGAATCTGGCTACAAGATTGATGTGTTGATGCACACAGACCTTGGGAAAGCACAGAGGCTAAGTTTGCACTATGAAATGAGGGTATTGGTAAAAATGAATCTGGAAATTTTCTGTGCTGATTCTCTATAGTATTGCTCCCAAATCTTTGCAATGTCTTTGTAAACTTTGTTAGGTACTACTTTTAGTGATATATTTCCTTCTTGCATCTGAAGAACTTAATTTCCTGCAGTTACAATACATTTGCCAAAGTAATTATATCAATGCTCTGAAGATTGGTCAGTGACCCCAGTGTGCCAAGCACATATGTTATTGCTGTACTCTTGGCAATAATAAGCATACAATCACTGCTCTGCTCTAGAAGCATTATGCTTTTTTTGGTTATTTTTTTATTGGGCACATGAGAGCATTCATATTGTTCTAATGTCTTGCTCATTTATAACAGAATAATTAAATTTATAATCTGCAGCTTTTAATGATACACTAATATATAAAGAAGTTTTCAAGTGACTTGTTAGTGAAACCAACTTCTAATTGAAAACAAGCTTCACAGTGTTTGTGGCATAGAAGCCTGAAGCAAAACATCAAATGAAAATAAACAGTTAAGGGTTATTTTTCTTTTTGAAAATGTGTGATTTCTTGCTTCTTGTTAGATAACCAAGTGTAGAATCATCTGGCACATAATCGCTGAACTTCATGCATGGTCTGAAAAGAAAAGTTTCCTAAGGTAAATAATCAGAGAGAAGCTTATTTCAAAGTCTACCTGGGTAAGTCTACAAGTCTTAATAAACTGCAGCAACATGCCTCCATGGGACTTCGGTTAATTCAGTTTTCAGTGACTACAGGTTCACTTTTACCATTGAGACAGATCCCATGCCAGAGAATGGTAAAGACTTGCTGTAATCAACTTTAATTCAATGCTAAATCCCACGAGAGACCCAGTTCTTCTGCAAGGTCTCCAACATGCTGCAGCAGCTGTCCTCCATCCAAGGGACTAAAGGCACGTCGTAGCTACCTTTTCCCAGGGTTTGCCTGGGGTTTGCCTGTAGCGGGGGGTTACAGGAGTGTCTTCCGCCAGAAGTTGCTAGAAGCTTCCCCCATGTGCAACAGAGCCAATACCAGCCGGCTCCAAGATGGACCTGCTGCTGGCCAAGGCCGAGCCCATCAACGACTATAGTAGTGCCTCTGGGATAATGTATTTAAGAAGGGGAAAAAAACCAAACCAACTGCACAAAAGCAATGGCAGCTGGAGAGAGGAGTGAGAATATAGGAGAGAAACAACTCTGCAGACACCAAGGTCAGTGCAGAAGGAGGGGGAGGACGTGCTCCAGGCACCGGAGCAGAGATTCCCCTGCAGCCCGTGGTGAACTCCATGGTGAGGCAGGCTGTCTTCCTGCAGCCCATGGAGGATGATGGTGGAACAGATTTCCACCTGCAGCCCGTGGAGGACCCCACGCCAGAGCAGGTAGATGCACCTGAAGGAGGCTGTGCCCCCATGGGAAGCCCACGCTGGAGCAAGCTCCTGGCAGGACCTGTGGATCCGTGGAGAGAGGAGCCCAGGCTGGAGCAGGTTTGCTGGCAGGACTTGTGACCCCGTGGGGGACCCACGCTGGAGCAGTCTGGTCCTGAAGGTCTGCCCCCCCGTGGAAGGGACCCACACTGGAGCAGTAGAAGTGAAGAACTGCAGCCTGTGGGAACTCAAGTTCATGGAGGACTGTCTCCCATGGGAGGGACCCCACACTGGAGCAGGGGAAGAGTGTGAGAAGTCCTCCCCTTGAGGAGGAAGGAGAGGCAGAGACAACGTGTGATGAACTGACCACAACCCCCATTCCCTGTGTCCCTGCACAGCTGGCGGAGAGGAGGTAGAGAAATCGGGAGTGAAGCTGAGCCTGGGAAGAAGGGGAAGGTAGGTTTAGATTTGGGGTTATTTCTCATTACCCTTCTCTGGTTTGATTGGTAATAAATTAAATTAATTTTTCCCCAGTTGAGTCAATTTTGCCTGTGACGGTAATTGGTGAGAGATCTCTCCCTGTCCTTATCTCAACCCACAAGCCTTTTGTTATATTTTCTCTCCCCCGTCCAGATGAGAAGGAGAGTGATAGAGTTGCTTTGGTGGCCACAGTTCTTCCAACCAAACCAACTAGACCAATGTTTTCATCACTGAGTACTTATAAGTTATATTCCTTAGTTAATTAGTGTTAAACCACATAGTTGTAGTAGTTTAGTGTAGCTGAATATTAGTAGTCTACCTCCTTTTCTGATACCCGCTTTTATCTTTATTTTCTCCTTTGTTTGCCCCTTTACTTCATCATATGCCCATGGAAAATTAATAACGATGCTCTGATGCACAGGGTTTGATGCTTGCCGCTACTGTGGATTGGGTTGGTTTTGGGGGCGGCGGGGGGGGGGGGGGATGTTGCCTTTTCTGTATTGCCTCTCAAGAAATATTTTGAGAAGCACATGTATTTCATCCATATAAAGAAAAAAAATTGATTTTCATGTTCATGTTTGAGAGCTAGACAGAGGACTGAGGAAGATGACAGAGAACTGTGATCTGAAAAACAAAGTCATGCTCTTCAGCCTTTTGTCAACTGTAGTACAGCTATTTTCTTGACCTTCCCAGATGTAGATGGCTTAAGATAAATTTCAGGTTTTCGCTCTGTCCCTATCATTGCTCAAAGTTTATATCTGCTGGCAATAAAGTTTTAAAATTGTTTAAATATCTGAAATTGTGTTATATTCTTCTTGAAGGATGAAAACTTTGAAACTTCCGTAGTAGGAAGAGTTATCTCAAAAGGCTGGTAACAGAATAGAAATTTCTGACACAATTTTATCTGCGTGATGTTGACTGAATGTGGTGCTAAGCTGACAATACAAATAGAGTTCTTCATGGACACAGGTATGCATCATAAAATACTGTTATCAAACTTGCTCCTAATCAGCACCTTTCATAAATGGCCTTCCCATGCACTTCTCTACTGCTCTTTTACAGCATTTCTTGCTTTGGGCTCAATTTGACTATATCTGATATTTTTTGTTCATGAATGAGATAAACATTTTATTAGACTCCAAGGTCTATGCTTTATTGTCCTCTTGTGCTCCATCTGACAAGGCCAGGAGATTAATTATGTAATAGACGCCTGCATGTTCCTCTCTTTTCTTTTGTCTGATGATACCTTGAGAATTGTCTCTGCATGCAATCAAATTTCTGAAAGAACCATTAAGGCAGAATTCTGCCTCCATCCAAAGAGATATTTTAGTGAAACTGCTCTATGAGATCAGATATATCATTTGCTAAACTTTTAGGATAGATATTAACATTTTTTTCTGTTTCTAATTTTGTAGAGCTGTGTGTTTATTTAGAATGCTAACTAAGGGAACTGTGTATTCCTTTTTACTTGATCTTTGGCAAGGAGCTGTTGACATTTTATGCACAATACTCCATCCACACACACTGGACACCACACAATTGTGATTTTTTTTTCCCCTCCTCAAATATAGGAGGAATTACTGCATCTCAACAATTGCTATATGCTCTGTATCTCAGAAAATTGGTGATTCTCTATATCCCCATGAAGTTATTGCTGGCAAATGATGGCAATTTAATTTGTAACCCATAAACATGTATATTGCACAGTGTAAGTGCCTTGGCTCTTATGTCTTTTTATCCATTTGTTGCTCTGCGCAACAAACATACTAATGGTGGTAGTGTTTCACTTGTATTTGTACTACCATCCTCTATTAATAATTGTATGTATTCAGACAGACATATACTTATTCATGATTTGGACAATATAAAATCAAATGGTCAAAAAATATGTAACAAACCTTGTTAAATCTTTGAGAAAAAAATTAATATTCAAAATATATAGATGGATAATCCCACCAACTTCTTATGGATATTGACCAGCACAATAGAAAAAGACATGTACAGTCTCTGAAATGATAATGGAGTATATCCCCAATGTAACAGTAGATTGCAAAAAGGAAAGATAAAACCTAAAACACCCAATGAATTTGAAAAAGCCCATTTTGCTTCTCCTTCTATTACTTCAAAGGTTAAAACATTGAAATGTTGTATGGCAGATGAGTCCTTAGTAAAGTGGAAGATGTTTTCTGTTCTGATCATCCTCATTTCTTTATGTAACTTCCTAAAGGTTTTCACTGAACACAGTTTCATATTTCACTTTCTTCTTCAGGCATGGCAACTTATGCCAAAGATCAGAAAAGCCACTGACTTTGTCAATAAGACATTTTGAAGGCCCTTGCATAATTAGAAGACAGTGACAGCAAAATTAGTGAAGAACATTGGTAGGGAATGTGTATTTGTTTAAGGTTCCTGAATCTTGGTCCTGTGGATTGACCAAGTAAGTCATATTGAGACCATGTCATCCATCATATGGTCCTCTGTATTATTTTTGAATACTTCAGATGTCATGCATACTATAATCAAGTTAGTCAACTGGCTATTGTTTTCAACATCAACTTTTCAGCATCATTTACTCTGTAGCTTCCTTGATGGAGTTTCTGCAGACTATGATGATTTGCAGCTCCACTGTGATGTTTATGGGCTCAATAAAGAAAAGGTTCTAAAAAGATTATGGGTACTGAAAAAGGAAATACAACCTTTTCTGCAGGAGCACAGAGCAGAACAGACTAAACATTTTTGGAATTTCTTGCCTGCCACAAACAGATGATGATTCCCTATAGACATTCTTACTCAGTTTATGCCCTCAACAAAAGTCTTTAGGGCTTGAATAAAATTTTCAGATATATAACAAGACATCTTCTCTTTACACAAGAAGTTTGATGTTTTGTGGCAAGATCTTGGAAGACAGGGAATATCTTATTTTCAAACTTTAAAGAGCAGCAAGACATAGTTGTAACTGATATTTAGGCATAGCTTTCACTAGAGGTATCAGTGAGCTAATGCAGACCTCAGACTTTCCTTTACTCCACATGTGAGCTCTGCGTGATACTTGCCTGGTGTTAGTTGCAACTGGAGAGACAGATCAGGGGAGGACTTAAAAACTTACCCTGCTACAGATGTAGTTTCTTCCAAGTGATTTGGAATTTAAATTGCAGTCTGACTATGTAAGTTTCTTGCACCTTATTTTCATGTCTTTATATATTTTACTGAACACACACACGTCCCCCTCCCCCCACTGTATAGCTTCTTTCATCTTCTGAGATTTAATTAGTCAAAGCAGTTACGGGAGACTACAATAGCTAGATTTACCTCCTACATCATCCACAGTTCTTTTGGGCTGCGTTTATAATAGACAGTGCCATGAAGGAAGGAAATCTCAGTTTTGACCTTTCTTTCCACATTGACTGGGAGAAGGGAAAAATGCCTTTACTTGTGAACTATGTTGTTGTGGAATATTTTTGAGATAAGCTACAACCAAATGTGTTTCTGCAGAGTCTGTTTTCTGTCTATGGTCATATTTAAATGGATCAGGTTATTCATAAGATTGTCGGCAAAGTTACACTGAGTTTCCTAAGCTGTGATGTGATTTGAACTGCTGGCACAGTGGTCCTGAAGGGTGTATGGTCATTTTCACAAAAGGTCATGCCTATGTTAAAGGTTTTAAGTGCAAGGTTCTCAGTGATCCCTATACTCTTGAAAGCTAGAGGAAAGGTGACGGGACCAAGATATCCCTCTGCCCAACTCCCACCTGCTGTGCCTGTTGGCAACAGAGGGTAAATATATACTGTTGGAGAAAGACCTCAGGAATCTGGGTGAACAAAAGTACCTTAAATCAACCTCAGCAGCCTGAAGAGCTGTTACGCTTTCCATTCTCACTTACATACAAAGATAAGGGCCCAAGACATTCCTGTATTTTCATCCCTTCATCTCCCAGGACCTGCTTTCTCAGCCATAAACCGTGAGCCAAAAAGCAGGCGCGCCAGCAAAATTTCTGACAGAGCATTAGAACCAGCAACTGTCTGGGACTGTCACCTCTTCTATAAATCAGTTCTTAACACTTAATTTAAGATGCATTATTTTCTTTTGCAGTTACAAAGAGGCAAGATTTTTATATACCAAAGTTACCACAAACAGATGTTATCGATATATTATAGATGATACACTTTCAACATCATTTTTTGATCAATTTAAAATATATATATTTAAACTATACTGATGCTATTTCTTCCCCTCAGACTTCAGATTTCACCGAGTTCTTCAAAGCTTTGTTTGAAAATGATGCTTTTGATTTTTTACTACTTTAACACTTGATGTTGATTATCATAATGCTTCTAGTGTCATGTTCTTACCTAGTTAGATAACCTCTATGCTCATATATGAGCTAAATTTATGAGACTCTTTTACAGTATTATCATCAATCTGCAGCCTTGATAATTTTTTTTCCTTGCATTTTTATAATTTTTTTTAAAAGTCTTTACATGTATTTCCAGAGTAGGAAATTGTGTTAATGTGGGGTCATTGTACATGACATATCAAAGCAGATGTCCTTTAGGAAAATGCTGCATCATGACTTTGAATCGTGGCATAGTGATGTAATGCCATATGAGCCAGGAAAATGTCAGACATGTCATGCTGTTTCTGGTTTATGCAGTTCTAATGTTTGTTTAAACCGTAAGGTTTAATCTAGTGTCAACGACTACAGAAGGATACACTTAATTGGCATCCTAGAAAGACGACATGCACATTTTAAGTAGGATGATTGCTGGGGAGCACATTCCCAGCAGTACATATCAATTATTCTGGATAAGTGGCACACCTAGTTTGTCGAACTGATGTGCCTATTGCTGTCTGTGGTACCGCTTCTGCAGGGCTCTTCACGAGCTGGTTTGCACATGCCTGCTGGTGAGCAAACACGTAGCAACAGGGGAACTCCGTGTGCGCAGGCAGCTGTACATGCTTTACATGTGCATTTCTACTTGCCAATGAGCATTTGGTGGCAGCTTTCTGTGGGAGGAGTTCCTATGGAAACAAAAGGGATATTTGGTTTCTCTGCCTTGCTCCTTCAGTTTGCATGAAGTTCAAGTGGTTTAAAATTAAACTCTTAATAATGTCAGCTCCTATCTCAAAATCTACTCGTAGTAGATTATGGGCGTGAAACAATATTATTGTAAATTCATATTATCATTGTTATTATGCAATGTGCAGCCACGTATTTCCTTGGTGATTCACTCTGAGAATGAATTCAGTTGTATTTATTAATTTTTTGCTTTTAAATCTTATAATCTTTAACTTTGTATAAAAATATATGTATCCAGGATTGTAGTCACCTATTAATTTCAGCTATCGCTGAATGGACAAATGTCTTTTTTCACATAAATAAGTATTAAATGGGACTCTGCTTTCTTAACTTGAGGTATTGAGAATCTAAAGTTCCAATACATCATTTATTAATACTAATAAAGTAATATTATTTGAAATAATTTGTGTCACATTTGTGTCACATTTGTGTGATAACCTAATCCTTTGCTGCACAAATGTTTCCGTTAAGTGTCTGCAGATCAGAATGCATTGCATGATATTAGTATGATACATAGGAAGTGTTTTTCAAATCCAGTATAAAAAGTTAGTATAGTGTTAGAAAAAGAATTGTTACTTACTTTTTCCTTTCATTTACTTAAGCTTAACAGATTGAAGGAGTGTGTCAGGTTTGGTTTGTTGGGGTTTTTTTCCAGGAAGATTGAATATGAATCTAGCATGCAGATGGCATGTAATTGCATTTCCTGCATTGTTACTGTATGGGTTTCATTACTTTTTCACAGCAATGCTCTGAGATTTAATCACCCAAGGCTAGCATTTGCTGCTAAGATGTGTGTATATAGCGGTCTTGCTCAATGGTTAGAAAGCTTACCCCTTGCCTCATACACTTCCTCCATTATTACTGCACCATATGTTCTTTGCAAATCCAAACAGAAGAATCATAAGCACTAAATTTACCTGGGAACAACAGCAGACTAAACTGAAGCATTTTAGGCAGTTAGGGGGAGGAAAAAGAAAGGTAATATTTCTCTTGCCATCTCATCCCAGGCCATTTTTTTGCCTCTCTTTTTTACCCAAGTAGTTATCAAACGTAACTTCTAGAGTGCAAATTAGGGTTACCCTTTTGTTGAGAACATACTTGCTCATTCTGACTACTGGTGAAATGAACTATGAAATTTGCTTCATCTCCCCTGATGTTTACACAGGCGAGAAAGATTTTCCCACACTTGTGTGTATCTATGATTTAACTACGAATGACATTGTACCTCTCTAACATTAACCCCTTAATCTAGTACATTTCTGCAAATAACCACCTGTAGTCAATTCTTTATTCATAAGCCTTATCTGTTGTTACAGTATATAATCTGTGAGAATGCCCTAATTTTTATCATTCTCTAAGCCTGTCATCATGGCTGAGACAAGGCTTATCCCTCTGAGCAGATGAGATTAGTCGATCATGTTGAAATCAGAAGAGGGATTATAATGCTTGTAATACACTGAGTCAAATTAAATGCATTTTGTTTGTACATCAGAAGATCTTGTTGCTAAGGCTTTCGTGTCTTCTGCTGATTGTATAAATTGCCAATAAAACATATGAAGGCTGGGCATGGAGATGAAAAGTCAAGCAAAAAGCAGAAACCAAAGATATTTGTTTTGTTTATTCAGCCTGATAAACTAGAGGCTTAACTGCTCTGATGTGACCATCATATTCTAAACACAGGGTTTTCACCAAAGACGAACTCTGATCTAAATTGCATGTTATTCATTTTAATTTATCATTGGCCAACTCTAAGGACATATTCTGAGTAACTTCTTGCCTTTTTGTATTTCTTCTTTTGTCCTTTCCCAGGCATGTTTCCTTTGTCCTGACTGTTTTGTCAGTATGCAGCATAAACACACATGCTATTTATGGTCTGCGATCCATAAGGAAGGACACTGCTGATATATATATATATATATATATTTCAGAAACTCAGCCATAAAATTATGAATCAGTAGGTCAGGTAATTCTTTCTGCTGCTCCAGCTGGTGCTTCTGTCATACCAGAGTGGTACAACAACAAGAGAAAGAATCCATTTCCCATTAATAGTCCACTAGTTTTTATTTGGATTCCTCTGGATAAACATTCAAAAGCTTGGATATTTATCTCAGCCTTCTCAGAATTATCTGAGACACATGAATCACAAAACTGAGATGGAAATATCAAGGGAACAAGATTACTCACTCTATTTCAAGCACCTCTGGTTCCAAGTCCCATTCACAAATTTGAAAATGAAAAATATTATAAAAAATAATCATGAAAACCAAAGGTAAGAATTAGTTGCAAAGTATGCATGTGGTAGGAGTATGTCTTCCCTTTTTTGCCTTGGGGTATAAGAATGGTCTATTATTTGGGGTTTAGGTAGAGACTAGAAGATGTGTTATCTAATTCAGTTCAAATATATCCAATTCAGAAAGGACAACTAGATCAAATGTCATGAGAAAATATTAGTTGTGCTTGTAATAATTTATGACAGTAAATTTAAGCACTGGACATCAACTGAGGAAGTAATGTCTAAATTAAAGGGCTTGAGGCTTCTCCCAAGTTTAGAAATCCTTGAGTTTTGGTAGGTTCTGGTGGAATGCAATCCCCCGCATGCCTGTTGTAAACAAAGGCTCTTAATTATCTGAATCTCTTGGAGCCTATAATACAATCCTTGTGGAGCTGTATTAAATATGTGAGAGCTATGAGATTTCTGCATAAAGTAGCTTATAGGCAGCTTGGACCACACAGGCTTGCTTTCATCTCAAAGCTCCTGCCCTGCCACCAGTATAACACCCTAGTTGGTGACCAAATTCATCCCTTCATGGTGCTTGTAATTTTAATTTTTTTTTTTTTTTGATAACTGAAAAGCTGTAACAATGTCTGTGCCTGCTCATAGATTTTCCAGAAACTGTCCTCTAAGGCCTTTCAAAAGCTAATGATGTGCCTTATATGCCCTAGGCAGAAGTAAGGAACCTCCTCACTTCTTACCTGAGTGACTCAGCAATAGCTAGCCTAAATAAAAATATGGACATTAACATTAGGCTACTGTTAATTTTTTTAAAGTTTTTGGTTATGGATCATTCTACTCAGAATCCCTGAGTTACACTATTGCATCACATCATACTGCATCAGAATTATTCCTGTAATGGGACCTGGTTTTGTTATAGTCTATGAGAAGTACTACATAGTATCTCAGGATTAAGTTGTTACAAAAAAGTGGGTTTTGTCAGCATTTCTGAGAGAAAGAAAACTTGTAGCAAAGGTCTGAATGAGTTGCAGCATTTCCAAATTTTCTGAGAATATAATTTACAGGTATTTCGTTAAATACTTTTCAAGATACTGAAAGTATGTCCTTCAATAAGCCCTGACCCTGAAAGAATGAAGCAAACATTTAACGTCATACCTTGTGAATAAACTTGTAGACTTCACAGATTTCCTTTGTTTCAGCCTGAGAGTTTAGTCAGATATTGCAGATTTATTTTATTTTTTCCAGCTGGAGCCAGAACAGTTGATGCTTCAGGTATCTGTTTTGCTGCAGTGGTGCTCCTCTGCTAAGAACGGGCACAACAGGAACCACATGGGAGGAGACAGTTCGTAGTGCCCAGTCCTGCACAGCTTTTTCGCTGCTTCATTCTGTTTGTTCACTGCTGCTACTCTGTTCATACCTTTAGTGAACTTTGCTTTAGCCTTCCGAACTCTGGCATTCTTGTTCCTCCTCTACTTTTTTTTTTTTTTTTTACCCCCACTCCCCAGTCACCTCAGGGGCTTAAATTTAACCAAAATGAAAAACATTTTTTTCATTCGTCATATTAAGTGAGGTTTTATTTGATACTAAAATTGCTTACACTGCATTAAGTGAAGTAGATACAAAGACAGAAAGATGGGATTCAAGATTTTGATCACTGAAAATGGGAAGACTGACAGGAAAAATATTATGTGTGTTTCCTTCCCCCCTCCCACCTCACCAAATACATGCATTGCCTACCCTACAAATTGTTTTTCATTGCCATCTCTATATATGTGCTGTGATCTTTCAAAGACGACCGTAAAAAAGATTTCCATCATTAATCTGCAGAGGGTTTACCAGCTTTGACTGTTCATTCCTTCTTTTGGAAGTTTATGCAATAAAAGGGTTGCTATAAATTACACGATATAGGTCAGTCTTAAAAGATGAATGAAAATAAATTTATATTAGTCTAGGCATTTATATGAATGTACAATGACCTCTTTGGTTTCATTAGTTCTAATACAGAAATGCCAGGGATATAAATCTTCACATTTCGGCACGTGCATGGTTCATTACCTGAGGTCAAGATGATGATTTCCTCCATAATGTTTAAGTATACAGTTAAGTACAGTTAAGTTTGTCACAGAAAAACATATTTTAGTCATAGGTAAGAGACCAGATACTGGTTGTATATATACATATATCTCAAGTGCTAATTTCTGTCACTTGATAATTTTGAGCTCCTTCCCAATTCACTTCCCTAGTACATACTTGAGACATGTCTGTAAAATATTTTGAAGACTCATGAAACTGTACTGCAGCATGCCAGAACTTGGGAAGAACAAAGATTACTTAATAGTTTGGTTACTGACACAAAAAAGATGACACCGTGCTAAAAGTAACGTACCAGGTGAGACTGGCTGGAGGATCACAGATGGTTAGAAAGCACACAGATAGTGAGGAACTGACATTTCTACTGAGTGTTTTCTGTAGGATCTGACTGTGAAAATACTGTGTATGCTAGGCTTGAGGAGGGAGTGACATGCAAGTGTCTAGTGGAATGACCAATGGTGAAAGCAGGTAAAACCAAATGCTTACAATTTGATATGGAAAAGAAAAAACCAAAACAGCAAACCCACCCAAACCAAACCAAAACCTTTCGGGCAGTAAATTGCCTTTAACAAATGTGTTGGTTTGGTTTTTTTTTTAAAAAAAAATTGGTGTCCTTGACCTAAACAACAAATATGCCACATTAATGTTTATGCCCAGATTCTCTCATGCCTTCAGCTCTTCTGACAGCTGCTGATTTCATTCACATCCATTTAAAAATGTCACTCAAGGAGGTACGCAGAATTGGCTGTTCTGCCCATCATACTCAGTGAACAGATGGCAAGCTCCCTGTCTTCCTCTTCCCAAGCTCTTTGAAGGCTTTGGCTGGGAGAGCAAGTTTCTCTCTCAACCCTCAGAGAAAATATTTGAACTATTTTGCATGGGGCAAAATAGTTCAACTCTGTTTTCTGCTGCACTGTAGCACAGCAGTATGCTGCAGGGATGGGAGGGGAGGGGAGGGGAGGGGAGGGGAGGGGAGGGGAGGGGACAGGATGAATGCCTTGCACTCCTGACACAGAGCACGTGCAAGGCGCTGTTAAGTGGTGGCTTTGCCATCAGGTGCTGTGAGGAGCAGGGGCACAGCAGTTTCTTCCTCTCGTTGCCTTGGCTGGGCATAGCTGTGAGCTGCAGGAAGGAAGGATGAACCTCTGGCAGATGAATGTTACCTGGTAATATCTGAAGTGCCTTATGTGGGCGAGCCAAATGCAATGTTAGAGTCCAGTCGGTTCAAATTAGATGCTTTCTGGTACACGTGCAAACAAGAATACCGGTCTACATAAAAAAACCTGAAGTACTCGCAAGATCTTTTTAAGCAGTCTTGTGTGACAAGAAGCCCAAGTCACAAAGGTCCAATTCAAGTCCTAATGTCAGTTTTATGGTTTGCAAATCCATGATTTTGGGCAGTGTGGATGTTGTATAATATTTAATTTTTCCACTTGACTCCGTATGATAAAGAAGTCTTTCTCATGAGACTGGTTTCATGTCTCTTGTTTTAGGGCAAGTGTTTTCTTCGGTTTTGGAACTATATCTTCAAGAGCTTTACTCCACAATGTGCACACTGTGAACATGTGACCTTTCTAGCACTGGAAGAAAAAACATATAATCCAGAGAAGGGATATTGGTATGTTTAGTGAATGGCAAAATATTGCTCTTCACTACATCATTAGCAGTGGTTTATTTTTTACTGTAGACTATTATGTGCAGTAGGTTTTAAAGGAATGTTCTTTATAGAGAGGAAGGGAAAACTGAACCAGGCTTGTCTACCCAAACATGGCAACTAAAGGGATGTTTCAAAGGGTTTCTGTAACTCCACAGAGTAACAATACCCATTCTCGTCTACCTCAGCAGCCTCTCCATAAATAGTTTTTTAACTTTCTTATGGAGGGAGATACTAAGAAAAAAAACTTTAACAAATTAAAGCAGAGTTTAGCATCTTCCACAAAAAAAAAAAAAAAGAGTGCATCTTCTGGAGATAAGGCAATGGAAATGTAAATAAATCAGTTTACAAATTGCTTTTGGTCCAACATCACTCACTTCAACAGCCACAGCTATGCTAAAGTATCCGTCACTGTCATTTCTTTTAGCATGCATCCCTTTCAGTCCTGCTGTCAAGCCTCCAGTTTGCTGATGACATTTTCCCTTTGCAGTGATGGGCATTTTGAATATGCAGAAACAGCAGTAATAAAGTGTAGTATGGATTTCAAGGGGATCAGTCCAAAGCAGCCATCAATAATTTCTGATCTGACAGAGGTGATAATTGAGGTAAGCTGTATAACTTAAGATTTCAGTTTGGTTAAAATCGCCCTATTAGCTGCTTAATAGTGTTATTAGTCAAATAAATTAGGCTAGGATCTTCCAAATAACCTTGGCACTGTGTATATTAACTATGCTCAGTCCTGTACTACATCCACTCTAACAGTGCATTACCAGCAGAGATGGTTGTCATATCGCAAAATATTCTGCAAGTGTTTGCTTTTGGGCAACAAAACATATTACAGATTTCAAATAACAGAGCATAAATCTGTTTTCAGATAAACAAATGACAACAAATCTGGTGGTAATTTATGGTACAAATGGTAGGGAATATCAGTGACTTTTTTTTTTGATGTTTTCACTTAGAGCTATAATGACACAGCCTCCTTTTAGCTTGCAATCTTGCCAAACTGCTCAATTCATGCTCTCCATATCAATATGTTACTAATGCACAAAGCACTATATCAGTGCTTTTCAAGTTTAGGAACAGATTTTAGACATGGTCAGTGACCGCTTTAAAGTGCAACCATAAAAAAAAAGACCCTAGAGAAAGGCAGTAATTTTTCATATGTTCCTAAGAGGTGATTCTATTCCTGCTGAAATCAGTGACAAAAATCTGTTATTGTATGATCTCTTAGCACCACGTGCTTAGTATCTCACAAGAGACATGTTCAGCACTATTCAGTATCTGACCTGGTACCTCAATATTCTAAGGAGAATCCAACACCAAAAATGCATATATTTTATGATGAAATATATTTATCTAAAAAAAAAAAAAAAAAGTGTATTTAGATTGTTTCTACTTCCCTTAAAAAAGACCCTCCAACATAATGTCAACTTGTGGGACTGGTTGGGAACACAGGAAAAGGAAGATTTTAATGCAAAATATAAAAACAAAATAGAAAACTAAACACACGTGGCAGAAATGAATGCTCATACCCAACATTAGAAAGCATCTGTATGCTAGCTGTACAAAGAATAAACATGTGTGCTGCCTTCTTAAGTATACAAAAGGATTTGTTTACAGATAAAAGAAGGAAAATGATATTTTACATCTTAGTTTCATATTATGTAGCCCAGTATAAAAATATATACAATATAGATTGTAAGGCTTCATTTGTATATTTGCATAACTCAGTGAGAATGGCAGTATTTTTCTTCCAGCCTTTACTTAACGATGGCTACACAAGCACTTTGAATTTAAAACTCTGTACTGTATGTAAAGTGAGGTGCGTGCTTTTACCGCTTGTCAAAACAATCCTGAAATCCCATTTTCCTTTAATAAAGTATAGTTTTGTCCTCCAGATGTATGCTTGAATAAGATGTCATAGTCTGTTTTTGTTCGGGATTGCACCCTGCTGATGTTCTTAGGCAGCAAGAAAATTACCTTATTGAAACATATTGCTGGTAGTGACTATAGTGCCAATTTTTGCATTGGTATTACACACATGACATATTCAGAGACCTTTGAGTAAGACCATGAATATCAAGTGATTGAAGAGATTATACATGCTTTTTCTTTGGGTATAAAAGGTTGTGGTTCTGGATGAGTGTCTTTCAGATCAATATAATTATGTCATAAAAACATGTAACAAAATAGTTACTTTGCAGCCTTTCACACTTGCCTGATTTCATACTAATTTTATTCTGAGCAGAATTGTTTTCCTTACATTAGTTGCACAGTTGTTATTTTAGAGGAGTGGGGGTTGTTTTTAAAATAGTTGCATAATTGTAGGTCCTCTGCTAGTATGTGAGTATCCAGATAGGTAATAAATGCTTTATAATGTTTGCTTTTCTAGAGAAAAGATGTGGACACTTAAATTACAATCATGGAGTTACATACCTGAATATTTGTACACAAACGCATACATACAATTTATATATGTGCACCCAAATTCATATCTGCCTGTATGCACAATGGAATGAATGTACTCTTTATGAACCACATATAAACATTTTAAGAGTGCATATGTTAGTACTAAAATGAGGTACTATAGAGGTCTAGTTCACTTTGGATAAAAATCCCTGAATTTCAGGCTGTAGCAGGTGTTTGGAAGCTGCAAGCAGTGTGATAATATTAAAAATTCATGATATCTGGGTTAAAAGTGTTATTTGAATGGTGTATTTTTCCCTTAGACAAATTTAGTTATGCATGCGCTAGTTTTGTGACCCTACAGAGTGATAACTCACTGCCAAAAATCATCAGAGGCAACAATTTGGCTGGCCTGGTTGGCAAAACACTGCCAATCTAGGAAGAAAAGTTATGATAGTAACTCCTGCTGGTCACTGGAGTGGCATCAGAGAGAGAAAGCGGTGATTAGAGAAAAGGGAATTAGAAATTTTAGGGGAATTTAGAAAAAAATGAATATAAATCTGATAAAACCACAGCTAGTTGCAGGTGAAGGATGAAGTGCTGCCCAGAGTGCTTCCTGTTAACATTTCATGTGCTAGAGAAGCAAGTCAAGATATCAAGAATGCCTTATTTTTCCACTAGCTTCATTTCTTTTAAAAGAGTTGAGCTCTTGACAAGCAATCCCTCCTAATACTGCAATGAAATTATTCCATAAAACACTCATGTAACCCCAGCCTGTATTTATCAAGAGGTGAGTGGGTGCCCATAATCCTACTTTGGGCTTCTCCAAAATTTGGACAAGAGGTTTGAAACTGGATCCAGAATTTGCCAAAGGGCTCATCATGGCTTTGGATCCCCTGGGTTAAGCACCTGCTAGAACTTGTCTGATATCTAAACCCAAACTGTCATCTTCGATATGTAATCTGGATCGGTCTCTGACAACTACTGGAGATGCTCCGGGTCGCTGTTTGCTAACAGCCTTCCAACAGGGGCAGGGCATGCAGAACACCAAGGGCATCTGAGTATAAAACCTTCATCTGTGGGTAAATAGGATTTCATGAAATGGTTTTCCATGATGTGTACAAAACTGAGTCAACACCCCAGGAAATCCTTTCCATAACTTTGTTGCTGTACACAGGCTGTAATGCCAGGAGAAAGGACGAGCCAGCCTTTGATTTTTTGTGAGCATTACAACACTGCCAGCAATCTGTGTGGAATGGCTTTCTAGGTTTACCCTTCTGAATGGTTGCATCTATTCACATTACAGTACTATAGTGTTTCAAAGCATTTAATTATACTGAATTTATGGAACATTGAAACACCTCACTTATTTGTTCACTCATCGCATAACACAGATGTCCTCAACAGACTTAGCAGAGAAAAAAAGTTAAGATTCAGATGTAGGGTGCACTAAAGAGATTAAATATAGTTTAATGCGGCCTCTTCCAAAAGTATGGAATTTTAGAGGTACAACTTCTTGTTTAATGAAATCCATTTTCATGCTTTGTAGTATTTTACTTAAAAAGCACATCGCTTCACTAAATTGCAATTTCTGTGCTGATCTCTGCCCTTTTATTTGGACTACTTATTTACATCAAGTGTCATCTAGCTATCTCCTACATATCCTTTGTATCTGAACTCTGAAGAGGAAAATTGTATACTAATATATGCAGCATGGGGAATAAACACAATGAATTAGAGATCTTTGTGCAGTTGCAGGGCTGTGATCTTTTGGGAATCACAGAGCTGTGGTGGGATGGCTCCCATGGCTGGAGTGTTGCAATGGGGAGGATACAGGCTTTTGAGGAAGGACAGGATGAAGGATGGGGAGATGATGAGAGGGAGTCTCCCTTTATTTGAGGGAGCAGCTGGAGTGCATGGAGCTCTGCCTGGGGATGGAAGCCAAGTGAGAATTTATGGGTTAGGATTAAAGAAAGGACAGGTAAAGGTGACATCATAGTGGGTACCTGCTATAGGCCAGCTGACCAGGAAGAATAAGATGATCAGTTCATCTACAGACAGGTAAGACCAGCCTCATGTTCACAGGCCCTGATTCTCATGGGGGACTTCCATCACCTTGATATCTGCTAAAGGGACAACACAGTAAGACATAAGCAATCTGGGAGGGTCCTGGATTGCACTGATGATAGATAACTTCCTCCTCCAAGTGATCAGAGAAGCCAATGAGGAGAGGTGCTCTGCTGGACCTCTTACCAAAAAGGAGGTACTCATAAGGAACAGAAGGTCAAAGGTAGTCTTGGCTGCAGTGACCATGAGATGGTGGATTTCAGGATCCTGAGAACAGGGAGAAGGGTAAAAAGCTTACAGTCCTGGACTTCAGCAGAGCTGACTTTGGCCTCTTCAAAAATCTGCTTGGAAGAGTCCCATGGGATAAGGCCCTGGAGGGAAAAGGGGCCCAAGAAAGTTGGTTAACATTCAAGGACCAGCTCCTCAAAGCTCAAGAGATTTCCATCTCAGTGAATAGTAAGTCAGGCAGAAATGCCAGGAGGCATGACTGGATGAACAAGGAGCTCCTGGCCAAACTCAAACATAAAAAGGAAGTGCAGAGGGTAGAAGGAAGGACGGGTAACCTGGGAGGAGTACAGAAACATTGTCTGAGCACCCAGGGACAAAGTTAGGAAAGCTAAAGCCCAAGTGAAACTGAATCTGGCCAGGCAACAAGAAGGGCTTCTGTAAGTACATGAGCTACAAAAGGAAGACTAGGGAAAATGTGGGCCTATTGCTTGAGATTCCTGGTGGGCACCAAGTTGACCATGAGCCAGCAACATGCCCTTGCAGCAAAGAAAGCTAATGGTATCCTGGGCTGCGTTAGACAAAGTATTGCGAGAGACTTGAGGGAGGTGATCTTTCTTCTCTGCTCAGCACTGGTGAGGCCACATCTGGAGTACTGTGTTCAGTTCTGGTCTCTTCAGTACCGGAGAGACATGGACATGGGCCAGAGAGATGATCCAATGAAGGGCCACAAAAATGATTAAGGGACTGGAGCATCTTATGAGGAAAGGCTGGGACTCTTTGCCCTAGACAATAAAAGGCTTAGGGGAAAACTTGTTAAAGTATAAAAATACCTGGAGATAGGGTGCAAAGAGGATGGAGCCGGGCTCTTTTCAATGGTGCCCACTGACAGGACAAGAGGCAATGGGCACACTGAAATACAGGAGGGTCCCTCTGAACACCAGGAAACACTTTTTTACTGTGAGGATGACTGAGCACTAGCACAAGTTTCCCAGGGAGGCTGCGGAGTCTCTATCCTTGAAGATATTTAAAAGCCATCAGGACATAGTCCTGGGCAACTGGCTCTAGATGGCCCTGCTTGAGCTGGGGAGGATTGGACAAGATGACCTCCAGAGATACCTTCTAATCTTAACCCTTCTGCAATTCTGTGATTCTGTGAAAAAGCAAAAGAGCCAGCATGAAAAAGGACTGTCTGAAGAAAAGCAACAGTAGAAGAGGAAACGAAGCAGAACAATAGACTGGCTTAGTCAGAACATGGGATAAACTCTGTCCTTCAGCAATGAACATGTTAAGTTTGAATGAAAATGAAAACTTCAAGGACCCTGCCTACATCAGGTCCTTTTGCCCTACTGTGAGGCAGTAAAGGGCAAAATGGACCAGTCACTTGTCCTGTCTGTGTTCATAGGTGATGGGATGATGATCTTGGGACACTTTAGAAGGAATTATCATCAGGACTGGCATTTAAATATTCCTCCAAGATTTCCGCTCAGAGGAAAAATTCAAGGTGAACCACAACAGCCACAAAGTATGCAGTCTGACCACCTCTAAAAGAAGAAACTCAAGGCATTTTTGGGTACTTCTCCATGTCCATCATTAGAGTAAACCTGGAGGTCATCTGCATAAAACCCTGCCCTTGCTTGGTCCTGATATCTATGAACTTTCTCATTAAGAATCTGGTAGACAGGGACACTGCTTATTTCCTTGTCCTACTTTGGGTCAACACAACCAGATACGACAAGGGTGAGTACATTTTGGGACTACCATCGCCTCTTTAGAAAGGCTTCTGATGAGGGCAGTAATGAAGGCAAGGATCAGTGTCTCAGAAGCAGTGATCTTCTCTTTCCTCTCATATGTTTTACCCTAAATCCATTCCTTCTGACTTGCAGAAGCAAGAAAGGACTGAGTCTAACTTAAGAGTGTAAGGCCAAAGGAGACCACTAGACCTGATGGCTCAACCTTCTGCATAGTATAGGCCATAATATCGTTCTGCCTCTCACCCAGTAAATCTCTGTGCCAAACCAAGAACTCAAGCTTATGCTGAGACGTTTTGCACAGGACTGGCTTTTGCCTTTATGGTATTGTTTTCTTTAGAACTACTGTTATAGACTAACTTAATATACAGTTAGTCTGATAATAAGGCTCTGTCAACTAGGTCACTGATCTAATAAGGACTTTGGCTACATGCAGAAACCCTACAAGTTCTCAGATTGATTCATTCTCTGTTCTCCATTTTATTCAGTTTGAGGTCCTGACTTCATCATAACCGTCGTTGTCCATATATTTTTATGGTAGTAATTTATTTTTGGTTATCCAGTGGATGGTATGGGGCAAAATACAGCATCTGCAACACCTGGACCAAGGAAATCATTGTGATGACCTTTAATATTGATGGCTCAAATGCCCCGCAGCTTCCAAGGAGCAGCCTGAGTTTGCTTCATGTCCTTACATGCTCGGCCAGCCCTTCATTTTTATATCATTGTCATACATTTTCTTTCCCTGACTGTCATTTCGCCAAACTGCTCAGAGGGGCAGGTCTTTACTAGGTAATATTTCTGGCGAGCAAAAATTAATAATATCATTAGGTTTCCCACCATTGTACTTCCTGCACTGTTATGAGTTCACTACTTTACAAACCAAGACCTACCATGCTTCCTGCTTCTGTAGATGTGGAAATTATTCCTTTATATGTCCTCCTCTTATAAAAGTGGATCACTTCACTGTATTTATTTCCCTTGTAAATATGTACCTCAATCTGTAATATCAATTCCTGTGCATTTATTATTCCATTATATTCATTTTATATAAATTTAAGTTCCTCCTCACTTCCTCTGCAGCAAGGAGATCAATGCACTACATGACAATTTTATTACATCAGTGTATTCATTTCCTTTATAAAAATAAATCACTCTTGTAGATTCACTCCCCCACAAGAAGGTACTCATAGATCACTGCATTACATTAACTCCCTGCATAAATAAAGACTGTATCATTTTGCTCACTTACTCTACAGGTAAATGTGAAAATACTCTCCTTTACAATATATATTTAGATGGTATTTTGTTCTTAGCCACTTCATTCAGGGGCTAATATGGCAGTGGAACGTGCTTATTTCTTCATAGCAGAATAATGATTCTCTAGAGAGCTGCAGCTAGTTTTTGCAGGACTTTGGACAAGACATACATGCACACTCTGCAGCTCCTCTCCCTCTTTCCCTGCTTTTGCTGCCTTTCTCCTGGTTTTTTGTTATGTTTTGGTTTTTTTTTCTCCTTAGCTTCCCCTTGCCGGTTGCCTCATTGTGTTTGCTTGTTTAGTTTTGTTCATCTCACAGTTTTGCTGAGAATTTAAATGAGGGCTGAGAACGACAGGAGAAATGGGGATCTGGACCTGAAAAAAACCTTTCCTGCCATCTCTGAGCTGGCCCCTCATTTTCATTTAAATTCCCTGTCCTGTTTGAGAGTGATGGCACTCGCTGAGGAGTCAGCCGTCCGTGTTGTACCGTGCTTCACCGCACGTGAGTCGCACCCTTCCCTCTGCTGCTGCTCCTCCATGTCAGTGGACGCGTCCGGTCCTCTGTGGCACACAACAAAAAGGGGAGCAGATGAAAGCATATTACCCTGCTTGAATCTTTTTTCTTTCTACTTCTCTGCCTGCTCCTCCAAGCCTTCCTTAAGCTCAGTCCAGCACAAATACACTCCTAAATACAGATTTCTGTTATACGGACCTGGATCTGAGTTAATATGGATTGATTACGTGTATTTCACATCCTCCTCCATAATCATAGAGCATCCTAATGTATGTGCTGACCTCAGGAGAGTCGCAAACCATCAGCTGATTTCAAGTCACAATAAGGTGATACAAACCCTCTACTTAAGTCTGGGAGGAAAGAGAGGCACATTTAATCATTTCAACAAGCTCTAACAGCACCAATGGAAAAACAGCTATAAAAGGGTTAAAAGTAAGCAACCAAAGAAAAGCATGAAAATCAAGCAACCAAATAAAACCCTCAGTCCTTGTATGTCTCTCTAGGGCTGCACACAGTCTGCCCAAGATTTTCTTTTATCCCGAGTTTACTACGTGCTCCCTTGTGTCTCCTTCCTGCTCCGTGAAAGGTCATATGGCAGCATGATGCCATCTCTGCAGTCTCCCTCTTCTCTAAGTTTAGGTCCAATGATTTCAGCATGTTTCAGACACAAATTGTTCTAAATTTTCTGAGATCTGAGAAAATGTAATACTTGCATTTCTCTGTATTTTGGTAACTGTCAAGGAAAGGTCTGCTCTGTTGCAAATTCTTCCAGTGTCTCCAGTATAAATACTGAACTATGCTTTTGCCGATCACAACATGAGAATTACAGTCACTCACACTGTATTTAGTTTAGCTTTGTTTGCACTGTTGCAGTTTGATAGTGTGGTATTTCTACACCTGAAATTCTGACACTCTTTTTGTTTGGTTGGTTTTAGCCCTTAGCAATCCCTCACAGGTTGAGGCAAAAGGTACAGGATCAGCATTCTGATTCTCTTCAGACAAGTACCACAGAGTCTGAGGAAGAGGAATATATTCACAGGAAGACATTAGTCATATCAGTTAAACTTTCATAATGTTTTGCAGTAGTATTGATAAAATTGCACTAAAACTGGAAAGGTTTTTTTCTGATCTCTTTCCCTTAAAGCCTAAGTGCATACAGAATTAACAGGCAACATGTGGAAAGCCAGAAGCATTCCTGTCCCTTTATCCTTCTAACAAGGCGGTGGGCACAGAAGAGGTCCTAAACAGCACTTGAAGCCTGCTACCTGTTCTGTTTCTATAACTGTTGGCAGCTGATGATTATTTTTTAAGTAGCTACTTCTGTTGGTGGGTATTCTCTGCCTTCCCATTTCATGCCATCACAAAACAAATAAACAAACAAACAAAACCCACCAAGAACTGTGGTCAGGAACCCCACCTGGGTTTTTGTGGGTTTTTTAGCCAACTCATCTGCCTTGTGCTGTATTTTAAAAGTATCATTCTGCCTAATTCATACAGACAGCCAAGTTATCCGCTCAGTGCAGTAACAGGTAAAGTAGCTGAGCCCTTCCTGCAAATGACACGAGAAGAGCACCTGCGTGCAAGGTGTGCAGAAGTGCCAGGTAGGAATCAGAGCCCCCAAAAGCCACTGCACCCCTGCCCTGGAGCCCCCGGTCCATATGCAGTGTGAAAGGGAGCAAAGAGAGGAAAGTAGAAAACTGAAAAAGAAGGTCTGTGTGGCTTTGTCTGGAGAGGGAGTTAAAAAAACAAACAGAAACCAACAACCTACAAAAGACAAACATTCTACTAAAAAACTACAAGACAAGTTCAAGCATTGGGGCCCTCACAGTAGGAAACTGGTCACATGGGTAACATCATGAAATTTTACTGCAAAATATCCTTTTTTTTTTCTTATTTGAAAAGACAAATTATTAGCATTTTTAAACAATTTCAATATGTTTAATGGCTGAAAGTTAAGCTCAAACTGTTCCGCTTACTGAATAAAGTGCTAGGTCTGTAAACAGGAATCTTAAGTTACCCCAAGAGTACACTCATTTTAAATTTTACTTGAAAGCGGGATGTACGTTTATTACAATTTCAAACAAAATGCTAATGCCATTAAACAAATGAGGTTTAGGCAAATTAACTGCATTTTAATATTCTGAAAGCCTATGATATAGGACATTGTGTTACGAAACATTGGCTAGAAGTATCAGTTGCAAGTGGGATTTTCATTGCTGTGAATCTCAGGAGAATATTTGTAATTAGTATCATTTGCCTAATACTTCAGGTTAATTAGAATATTTAATTGAATAGCTGTAATCTTCAGAGATGACTATATTATGATCAAATTAGTACCATCACAGCACACGCTGATCACTGCTGCAGCCTGCCTCACTTCTGCTAGCTATTCAGCCCTCTGGAGCGTTCAGCAACATAAGAAAAAATCTGTTTCTTACACTTTTGAATTTTAATGATCCATTTGAACTCTGCCATCAACATTTAATTATTCTAGAAAAAAAAAAGTCCCAACCATGGCTCCCATATGGCATGTTGGCAAATACACTTGCCCACATTGGAGTCTGCACCTCTCCAGCAGCTCTGTGAAGAGATTTAGCTTTTTTTTTATTTGAATGCAAGAAGGCCTTTTTTAATAGTGTTTGCAAATACAGACCATATGAAGCTTCACAGAAGAGGTTACTAGGATACTATTGAAACACTATTAGGAACAGATGAATTGATTTTTAGAATGTTACAATGGATTTAATCCTGTAATGTCTACTACTGGACTTTTGTATTGTGTCCAAAAGGTTTGAAGGAGTCAGGTGCCTCTGTAACTAAACCTTGTTAGCTAGAAATGCAATTAATTTTGGGGGGAGAAGGGTAAAGGAGGAGAGGTAGAACGGATGGAGCGTGCATACTAAAGTCTTTGCAGCCAAATCACAGATGCCGAGTTCCTGACCTAACCAGTTGCTGTTGCTCCTTTTTCTATAAATACATATATTTAGCAGCTGCAGATATTGTAGGGGTTAAACATTCACCGCTGTGGCAGCACTAGGGCCAAAATCTTGTTACGCTAAACTAGCTAGATCTCCCCATCCAATTCCTCTCTCGTCGCACAAGGGTATCACACACACACACAGACACAAAAAAAAAAACATCAAGAGAGCAAGCTGGGCATGCTACAAAGGACGTTGTTTACATAGAGGGGTCCCAGGGCTCGGAAAAGCTTTCCTCTGTCTCCCCCCCTCCACAAGCTGCTTCACGATATGCAGCTTAAGAGGTCAGTTCTGTACAATTCTGTAGACCAGCAATGTAAAAACTGATAATAGTTTTAAAATTCAGAATGGCCTTTTGTAAATGATGCTATGCTGCAAATTTGTCCACGATGAATAATCGGGGGCTGGGGGCGGGGGGGGGGGGGGGGGGGGATATAAATTTTAAGGCAGATGCCTGCAAGTGAAGAGAAGAGAAATATTTCCAGTTTTCCACTTGACAGAAACATGTTGCTACATTATACTTCTTCAGTGTGGATGTACACTGGGGTACATAAAGCTGAGACTTAAGGCTTAAATCTCAAGTATTGCTGTCCTACCGAAGACAGCAGAATAACAAAATCTTCATGGTTCTTTGTGGGACCATCTCACCTGTTGACATATGAGTGCATAAAAGAAGCTTACAGATGTTTCAGGGAACTGAGATGTACACAAGACAGTGTAAGTAAATCCTGCATGAAAAGTTTATCACTTTCAGTAGATAGGTAAAGTTAGCATAATCACTTCTATTAAAAACAAAATAGAAACAATTTTCAGGAATGTTTTTTGAAAACATTCTCCATTCTGGTAAGGAGCACATCTTTGCCTTGAAATTATCAATGGATTTTGTTTTACTGCATTGTAAGCACCATATTTTATTTATGCACTTATAAATATTTATTTATGCACTTACAAATAGTCATTTATAGATTGAAAAATTGTAAGAAATGCAAAAATGTTCAGTTTTATTATTAAAAGCATTTACATTTGTCTCACCCCCTCTCAGAAAATTTGCCTGGTTTCAAGTTTGCTGTGAGATATGGAAAAACCTTGAATCATGGTTAGTTTAGTGTTCCATTAAAAACATGTTGCTCAAGTTTAGCATCCAATAGATGTTTCATTCATAATCAGTAAAAATCAATTAGATATAAAAAGGCAGTCCTGTCAAACTACTGTCATTAAAACAAAAATTATAAAAGCTACAAATCCTATGTTTAAAAATTAATGTTAAGATTTCACTCATCTATATTTGATCTCTAAAAACTAAGCAGGAAAAGATGTTTAATTTTCAGAAAAGGAAAAGCTTTCTGTCTGGGCTAAATTTATCTTCTAATAAATAATGACAATAATATTAGTCAGTATTAGACAATAATACAGTCTTCCTAAAAACTAAAATACATTGAAACAGGGCAAAGAAAGAAGTTGTAATCCTAGGAAGAATGCTTTATTATCTAAGCTTTTGTTTTCATCCACCTCCTAAATGATGATTTAATATCCATTCTTAATATGCAGTTTAAAAAGCACCTTGAGAATTCACTTTAATGGCTAGTGTACTGCATAATTGTGGGCTTTCCTGTAAGAAAGCTTGCAAAATTGCTGATTACAGAAAGAGATGAAGAGTGTTGTAAGTACCCAGACCTATATATTGTGCTGCCATGAAAATTGGTCTTAAAAACCTTCCCACAAAACCTGCTTTAATATTCCAGATCTAATGCTGTATTATCTTTTTTTTTCCCTTTTTATATATATATGTGTGTGTGTGTGACTATATATGTGTATCTTAAAATATATATATTTACTTCTGCATTTTGCAAGCATCTGCTACCAGCAGCTATAAGCAATCACTAATCTTGAATAGCAGCATTGTGATGTACTGTTTCCTTCATAGAGGTGCTCCCTGAACATGAAAAACTCTTTTAGAATTAAAAAATCTGCTTCACTAATTGTAGAACAAATTTTCAACAGCCCTCTTTGAGAATCCCAGCTCTAAGTATTCTCCCATCTATTAAACAGATGGCAGATAAGATTGTAAACATATTTGCTTCATATTGAATAGATAGTTTCTGGCATAATACTAATTAACAAATTAAATGACTGACTTTCTGCATCACATTAGAGTTAAAACCACTTCGTAAGTTTGTCTTTGGTAGTTATTTACTTTGACAATAGCGTGCAGTGAAAAACTGTTAAATGTTTTCTTAGCAACATTATGCATTGAGTAGTTTTCTTTTTTAAAACTCTATATTTTATTATAATTCATTTGACTTTCATTACAGTCACTCATTATAAAATGTATGTGCATTTAATCCATTTCCAAGGGCTGCATATTTTTCCAATCCCATTCTGTATCACAATGATAATGTCTTTGGTGTATGCAAGTATGCATGAAATTTAGGCATTGTCTTTACTCATTTTCTGATAGTTTAGCATGGACTGTTCTGAAAGGAGGAAAGCTAACAAAATGCTATCATCAGTGGCAGATAAGAATATGGAGAAGGTTTCATTTTCCTTCCTCTAAAGAACTTGCATTGTGGCTATCTGTTTTATTATAAGTACAAATAGGATCATCTCCATGATGATGGCATGCTATGCTACGATGTGAGATTAATTCATATCTTCTTTGTTCTCTTCATTAATTCACGTAGAGAGCTGGTCACACCAGAAATTCCAATTCTAAATTTCTTTTCCACTAGGCTGTCATCAAAGCAGAGAGAACAACTGCATTTCCCATTTTGGTTTTGGAAATACTAGCATGAAGAAAAAGAGTTTGCTTTCAAAACCAAACTTGTCATCTGTTGGTGAAAATAATATCTTCATAGTCCAATTGTAAATATATACAAAATTGTTGCAGAACTCGTAAAAGAATCGGAAATTTAAAACTTTCTTTCAGAGGAATTTGCTGTTGTCTCTGTCTTCAGACAGAACATACCAAATACCTGAAACAAAATATAGTATTTTTAAACTTTGGAACTCACAATAAAATTTCTTCAAGAACACAGCTGTAAATGCTGAAACAGGTCAAACTCATTTAATTTCCTTCAGAGGTATAATAAAAGTAAACAGTTGTATGAATAAGGCGATTAATTCATATATGTTACAGCTCATGCCCAATGTTATTCAAAGATTAAAATACACCATAGAAGGCAAAGATGATAGACACCTCTTCCCCCTGCTCTCCCTCCCCTCTTCACAGCAGCTAGCAGTAGAAAAAAAAAGGATTTTTTTCAAATAACCAAAGCATGTTGATAGTGATGTTGAAAAGAATTCATTCTTCAAAGCCAAAACTTCTTCCAGGAAAGGCTTGGTATAATTTTAAAAAAAAAAATAATAGAAAATTAAACAAACAAATATACATACATAACTGTGAGAAGGCTTTGAAATTATTAGCATTGTTTTCTTCTATCGTTTTTGAAACTATAAACTACCTATTTTGACATGTAAATTCAGTTAAAATATACTTAAGCAGGGCCAAAATTAAAGTGAGATCTTTGAAAATTATTGGAAAAAATACTCAAGTTGGCTAATATCTAATAGTATCTAAAGTTGATTTTTTTCATGATCTATTTTTGAGAATTCAACTTCTTATCCTGCCTTGGTATGAGAAAACACTGATATCTGAACAAGTCTCACACACCAGCAAACTGTTTTCTCACTCCCTGAGGTTATTAGTTATATTATGAGCAACAATATTTCATATTTCATGTTAATATTTCCTATTATTTCACATTATATTTAGTAATTCAGTTGTTCTAAATATACTGTTATGCATTTTGAGTTTTAGAGTTATCTTTGTTCTCTTCTCTGTCATACTAAGAAAAACTAAAAGCTGTAATTTCTCAAACAATGTAATAGTTTTAGCCAAACATCTTCCAGTTTAAATCAGTAGCCTTGTTTTCAATGATGAGATATATGCTCCTAGGAATAATCACAAATTTATTACCTACAACTACAGCCCTGATTTTGCTATTGGTCGGCTTAAACTAAGTGTTGTGAATCATCCTATTTGACTTTGCTACTGGAAAAGCAATCAAGCATGTGTGTATTTCTCCTATAGTTTAGGACATAGTACTGCCTTGGCTTATCCTCCAAATAGAAGTTTTCTGAAAAATTATGACGCGTTGAGGTTCAGCTTCCTTACACATTTCTTTTCCTGGATGAAATCAAGTAAAAATCATTTCATCTGGCTGTGATACAAATTCATGGTCATTAGAAAGTTTTATAATCATGTGGTGTAGTCTTCTTGTAAAAGTGACACTGCATACATAGTGTGGCACCATTGCAGAGCCACTGTCTGAAATCCCAGAGGCGTTTTACCTGTGTTAAGGACTCAGGTTGAATTAAGCAGCAATTTCCTTATTCAGGGCTACTTAACTCTGGTACAGTTGTGCATCAGTATAACCATATTGCTCCTGGTTCTGGAGCTACACTGGATGTAGCTCATCACTACCTGTTCTCCAGGCAGGTAGGTTGATGCAAAATGTAGTCTACTTCTGGTACACAAAACCACAAGCTGATTTGAAAATGGTCTTTTTTACCCTATATTGCCTTAACCTCTCACACATGCAACTTCTTGAGGTGCACCAAATGTACCTTATAGCAGTTCAGAATCAAATGCTCAATGTCTGAACAGTTATGGGTGAAAAAATAATTCAAATTTGATCTTTAAGAATGACTTAGGTTGGGAACCAAAAATCTATCATGTCTGGGGATATCTAGTTCACTCTCCTGATCAAAGCAGGGCTAACTTGCAAATTATATCTTATTTGCCATGACCTCATACAATCAAGTTCTGAATATCTCTAAGACAAAGTTTTCACAACTTCCCCAGGGCAACCTGTGCAATTGCTCAACCCCTCTCACAGTGTAAGATTGTTTCCTTATATCTAAGTGGAATTCCCCTTGCTATATCTCCCTTGAGTTGCTGACTATGCTTTTGCTAATGTAGTCCAGTATGTTGTGGGCCTCTTCCTTGCCTTGAGAAAAGAAAGCATATTCAGTTTGCTGTTCAGGACCTTCAAATTCTTTTCTGCAAAACTCTTTTCTAGCCAGCCTGCACCGAGCATGTAGTGTTGCCTGGAGTTAGTCTGGCTCAGGTGTAAGACCTTCTATTTTCTCAACTTCATAAAAGTTCCTGTAGGTCCATTCTTCCATCTTGTCCCAGTTTGTCCTGAAGGCAGTCCTGTCCTCCAGTTATCCACCACCTTCCTTGATTTGAAGCCTTTTATGAAGTTTCTGAGGGTGTAATCTGTCCTGTTGCCCAGGTCACAGGCGAAGTCCCAGTACTGATGCCCGAGGAACATCACTATTGACCAGACACCAGTTATGATACTCTGAATCATTGGTCAATACCTTTTGATCCTGATGGCTGAGCCAGTTTTCCATGCCCTCATGCCCTTATACTCTTATTACCTCCCCAGCTCATTTAGAAGGAGACTGTGTCAAAAGCCTAGCTAAATTTAAGATAAACAACTACCACTTCCCTCCCTTTATCTACAGATCCAGTCAGAAAACACAACTAGGTTGGTCAAGTACCATTGGCCTTACTTTCTGCCTTACAGGTGGACGTAACATTTACCTTTTTTCTACTGAAAGTCACTGCCTTTCAGTAATGATGGAAAATGACTTTACTATGACGTTAGGAAGCTGCCTCAGCACTGCTGGATGCATCTCACCCAGTCCTATGGATATGTCCAGTTTACAGAGTAGTCCCAAACCTGGTGATCCTCTACTGCAAACAGTAGTTCTCTCTTGAACTCTGCCACTAGAGACGTGGGAGGCCTAAAAGCAGATGTAACATCCCAAGGCACAGAGGAATCCTCAGTTTCTTCCATATGACACATTGCCTCAGTGACCCTCCACATTCTTTAGTGGGCCCATGTTTTCCTTTGTCTCTTGATGTACGTGAAGAAGCCCATATGGTTTCCAGTTCCAACTCCAGCCAAGGTGTGGCCATCCAAATAGCATTGCTGCAGGTGCACAAATTGTTTCTGTATTCCTCCTAGGTAGCCTGTCCCCGATTCTACCATTCATGTATCTGAATTCAGTCAGGATCAGTGTTTCTGAACGAAATATAGTACATAGCCTAAAAGGAAAGAAAAAGAGGGGAAAAAAAAAAAGGTTTGTTTTTTTTTAAGTAACTTACATTTTTTCAGTCTGGCTTCTGTAGTTTTCAGGTTCCAGCTTGAAGCCTTTGATAAGTCTTAGTTTGGTCAATGCAATTTGTACTGTCTCACTCAAAGTAATTGCTTATTTGCACCTTTTAAGATAAGGTTAGTCAATGAGAAAAACTGAATTTAGTTTATTGTCAAACAGTTCTAAGACATGGACTAGAAAGATCAGGTGGTGAAACTAGCACAGAACTTAAGCAGAAGTTCCTGTCTTATATGGGTTATGTGCTCCTGTTTAGAATGAATTCAAGCCTCTATATAGCCTATATAAGCCTGTATGAGTTTATAATATACAAAAGTCTGAGGTGTGGCTGAAGAAAAATGAAAGAGAAATTCCTAGTACACATCAAAATACATCTCATAACAGTCTGTTAAAGTTCTCCCACTTTTTGTTTTGTTTTGCTTACAGTTAATTTTTATGTTATCAATCAGTTGAATAATGTAAAATTCAGATGCTAGATTACTAACATTGTGGAAGACAAACTGTCTTACATCAGATGGAAACGACCAGATATAACTTGTGTCTACCTTATTCCCACTATGAATAACATTTGACATACAAAATATTAAAATACTGAAGGTTCATGATTCAGGTTGCAAGATTGAGCAAAAAACACAGGACACAGAGTATCTCTTGCCCACAAGATTCTACTCTGTTTTTTCTACAAGACCTAGGATAAGCAATGCTCAAATTGCTTAATACATTACTTCCCTGTCTGTATGTGACTCCCAGATGTTACTGCATATGACAGAACTACTTACTACCTCTTTGGATTTTCTCATAGCAAAGCTGTATGAATTGTTCTTTGAGATTCATTAACTTCTTGTGAGATACATGGTTCTTTATCATTTCCGTTCTACATACAGATACCTAATGCTCAATAAAATTAAATTACAGTGTGAGATAATCTATGGATTTTAGTGTCTTGATTTAAGATGCAGAGCACCTAAAATTATCAGTTCTAGGCATAGCTTAATTTAAGTTCCATTATTCACAGTTTCAAGTTGTCATCTGAAAAGAAGGACAAAACCTTTAACATCTCCTTGGAAAATGTATTTCAAGTGACTTGGCTTGCATCATGTAGAAACTGTAGCAGCAGCAGTCTAGTTCTATATGGTAGTACTCGGTCTACTCATAAGAGCTAGTCAGCTCATCTAGAAATAAGAGAGGTGAGAAGACAGCCTTTTCCATCACAGCCTCCTGATTCAGCATGCCAAGGTCCAGAAGAAAGAGCAATTAATGGCTGCACCACATTCTCACACATGCAAGGAAGCTGGATTATAGTTGCACAGACAGCCATTAGTTCTGAGTTTTACTTCTTTGAAAAGCATACCTTGAAAACTTCGTAATATTTCAAATGGATTGTATGTGAAATTACAATTTGAAACAAAACTAAAACATTCTGTCTTGTGCTCCTGTAACAAAACACTTGTCCTGTCTTCAGCAGGACAGAATTTCTGCACCCATTGCATGTAAGATACAGGCATTAGTAAATTTCTCAGTAACAGATTATTTATTTGGATTACCACTAGAGCAGGACTGGTTCCTTGAGAACATTTGCAGTGGCATGATGTGACTCAGAGCTTCCACTTTGTTTTCTTGTGGATTTGGTGTAAAGAGGAATTGTCTCACCTCTCCTTGAAGTGTGATCCTTTTTTGTCTCACCCTTCTGACCTGTCCTATCCACACTTCTTGTATTTGTCAATGGTTCCTCACCCTGTTTTTTACTCACATTTAGTCAATCTCAGGCATCATGCTCTTCATCCCTATGTAATCTTCTTGCCCAAACAGCCCTCTTCTCATTCCTTCAAGTTATTCCAATCAGTATATTATGCCATAATTGGCCTGCTCCTTCTACTCATCTAGTGTCGTGGTTTAACCCCAGCAAACTTCCAGGCCACATCTCTGACCCATCATTCTTTTCTCATTTCCTCTTCCTCAAATTGCTTATCCCAAACTCTACCCAGTCCATGCCAGTTATCCCATTTATTGCTGGCATAGAATAAAAGTATTTAATCCTGAAGCCCGGTGTCCTTGCTTAGATAGCCCTTGCTTCTACCTGCCCCCAACCAGCTTCACTTTGAAAACTCACATGCATCTTCTATACTGAAAACTAGAAAATACAATGTTTGTGGTCAAGTTTAATTACTATAAAAAGAGTACATATGGTAACATACTCTACATCGTATATTGATTGATGTCTTTGTATTAATGATGTTAATCTTACAAAGCACTTATAAATGTGCGTAATTCTCAGCATTCCGAATAGACTCAGTAGAAATAGCCAGCTAAGGTCAATGGTAAATAATATTTCTGTTCAGATGTTCAGCTGTGAAATACTTAAAATAGAACATCTCAAAAATGTTTTTTAATATTAAATTAAGCAAAATGACCAGTTATACCATTATACCAGTTTACAAGAAATTTATGTATCATGGAGTACAAAGGAGATTTTGATACATGTATTTTCTTCTATATATGTACATGTGGTCCCAAAGCATCATACCAGTTATTAGTTCACTGAAAAGCATGTTTCCAAAAAGAACAGCTTAAAAATGTTGCAAATAAATAATATGAACTTTTTGCAGACACATGTATTAAGTCCTAAAAATAGAAAAAGACCGCGCAGATTCAGACTCGTTTCTGATGACTGAAATGTGTTGTTTAAAACAAGTAAAGGTTTAATATATTAAGGTTGTCCTGATACATCAGGACCTTCTTTAAATGCTGGCCACCTGAAATGTTTTCAGAGACAAATTGCCCTGTGAGATTCACAGCCCAAACTCTCGAGTCAGCTTGAGAGGTCACTGGCAAACAGCATTTCTGCATCTTTTCAGGTTCTTCTGTCAGTTCTGTAGCCTGAATACTTTTACTCTTAGCAGTTGCTACAAGGGCAGATAACATGGCATGCAAGTTGCTGGGAGATTGTTGGAAAGTGGGACTATTTTGTGGATAACTTCAGCTGCATGCTTTTGATACCCAGATCTGTCATGATCCTAATCCAGATTATGTGACCAAGTAATCATTGATTACTCCACTACTTCTGCATTTATCTTTTTTTATTTTTCTTTTTTGAGATGCTTCAGCCACTGACAGGGCTACTTTTGCATAAGGTCTTGACTCACCTAGTTACAGACAGGAAAAAAATTCTTGGGAAGATCCCTTGGCTCTTTTCAGCTTTGAAGTACCTTTGCAAATCTGTCTGTCAGGCCTCAATCATGCAAAACATACAGTATGAATAGGCCCATTTATTTTCAGTGCAACAATAAAGCTTGGTTTTAAGTCTCATTGAAATCAATCATAGGCATAAATGGATTGGCTGGACAGGAATGGACTGTTGAATTGTATTAAATACATTTTGGTAATTAATCATGCTGTTGCTCACCACATGGGGGAGGGAGTCAGCGTGCAGGTAAGACAACTGAGGCAGTTTTGACTCATTAACTTTTTGCAGAAAGCACTTGTCTTTCTCCTTGCACTGTTCCATTTACACAGAACTGAGTACTTGAACATGGAACAACTGGTGATGTAGTACACTGACAAAGTAAGGCTTCCCTAGAGGGGGGAGCGAACTCGTTACTCTTTCAGCTACGGTCAGTGTTACAAGGTGAAGGACCTTTCAAGAACCTTCCTTCTTTTTGCTTCTTCCCCATCCCCCTTATCTCTAGGTCAAAAATATGATTCCCTTTCCAGAACCATGATATACAACATTTCTTATTATGTTTAATGAGTATGGGAAATATGATTTATAGTTCCATATATCAACAAGTAATATGTATTCATACTACTGTAAATAGCAGTCACCTCTTAACATATTAAATGACTTTTACAAACTCAGTACTTGCGTGTATATTAAGAATTAGACAACTCAGTAAAGTGTATCTCTTAAAAGCTGTTAAGTATTAAATTACTTTCTTACAAAGCTGAATAAAAACCAAGTTAGTCTAGAGAAAAAAAGAAGATATTTACTCAGTATTGTGTGTCATCTGTCCTTATGCTTTTCAATTAAAAAAACCCAGTATTTATGGCATATTTTATTGTGACATAGATGTGAAAAAATAACAAAATCTATGTGACACAAGATAAGAAAAATGTAAAAGAAATGTAGAAGCGTTGATATTTAAAATGTTGCAGAGACAATTTCCAAGTTTGAAAATGTCTTGCCCACCTTCACAAATACAGAATTTCTTATTTTGAAAATCAAATAAATTTTGGAATATAAAGCCCCAGGAACTGGAAAACTTGTGTTGCAAATTGATCTTTTGTTCATTCTAATAGGAGAGGGTCCCATTGTTTATGCATTCAGTATACTGGAGAAAGTGAAATTATGCCTGGCACTTAAAAATACTTTCACACGTTGCTCACCCTGACAAGAGCCAGGCATTCCTGATGATTGAACAGCAAAGTTTCACACTGATTTCAATGTGCTTTCGATTTTATCCTTTATACATAAAATAATTTTGTGTATGGATATTGGATAGGAAATTCTTTCTGGTCTTTAGAAATAAAAAAAAAATATCCTTTAGTAAGAGCCAGAGGCTGTGATAATGAGATGAGGCAGAAGAACCTGGCTCTTCATGGGCTTATAGTACTTTACAGCACTACTGACACACTGGCTTGTGTATGAGGAGTACATGCCACACTGGTCTTGTTGACCACCTGTATCTGTACACAGAATTAAATCTTTTCTTAAAGAAATATGCCTACAGTTTCTGTAATTTAGAAAAGTCTGAAAGAGTGGTTTGAGAATAAAAGTGAGTATCTGCAACTTGTGAAGTTCTTCCTTCATCACACTGAAAATAGTTCAAGCTTTGCCAAAATTTCTCTTGGATACCTGGGGATGAGTCGAAAACTTGAGAAAAGTGTAGGTTTTAGGAATGATTAAATACAGTAAGAAACAGATTGACTTCTGCCACTAGAATTATAGAAATGAATCCTGCACCCTTTGGAATAATAAGGAAAACTGTAAGTTCTCAAGAAAGTTTTGAACATGAATGAGGTGTTTCTGCGCAGTACTGTCTTCATGCTCTGAGCTGTTTAAATGCGAGCTGCCCTCAGCATCTGCATGGAAGCTATGCAGAAACCATGAAAAAGGGGATGTATTTAGCTCAAGCACTACCTGATCAAATCCTTCCACGTGACAAATGCCTTCAATTTGAACACAGAAAATTACACCTGTATAACTACAGACATAATTTTATTTATTTGTTTAATCTTTCCCCAGCCTAGTTAAAATTCCAGCAGTTGCCTCTGTGTTACAAGAAGGTAAGGTGTGCATTACTTGCATAGTAATAGCCGAAGACATTATATACAGAACAAGTATAGAACATGACTGTCTTCCTTTAGAAGACCAGTGGGAATATTATATCCAGTCAAAACCTCCTATTTCATATTTAGAAAAACAAATGTTTTCTTTCCTAGTGTGAACTTTATGAGTACTTGGCTGCCGTGCAAGGTGTGTAGTTGTTGCCAGTCTTCAGCTCATCAATACACATCCACGTCTTCCACAACAGTAACAACTCTTCTTCCTCTTGCTGCATGGAGAAAAGATCCTTCTCAGAACACAGTATGTCACACAAAATAATAAGAGAAATAAAATATATGCAATTTAAGAAAAGAATCTTCATGGTAATCAGTATTACAAACACTTTATCACATATTTACTTAATTTTTCATCAAATATTTGTTGGTTTATATTGCTTGTACATAGGGTTTTTACTTCGTTTTATAATATTAGAAAAACTACAAATAATCTTAGCAATGTAATTCCCAGGTTATATGCCACAGTGTTCATCTATGTGGAATTGTTTCTGCACCAGAGTAACTTTATGAATGCTAGCATGTCTACTGTTCTAAGTGAAAATTCCATGATGAAAGTCACCTAGGCATATTTCTTTAATAAATAAGGTATAACACCAATTTTTTAGACAACGAAAAGAAGAAAGATGTTATTGGAAGGTTTTTTGGTTTATCTGTTTCTTCCTAAGATTCTATTCAAGAATACCCCTTGTATGAGGGAAGAAGACTTGGCATTTTGTGTCAAAATTATTCTAAAAAAAGTATATATGTAAAACTAACATCTTTCTTTGATAGGATTCAACTATCCACATGAGAGTTTCCCATATGTCATTTTTGTGGGAATACTGCAGGTAGCAGGTTAGGTTTAACAGAGCTTACAAACCCTCCCCCAAGAGCTATAAAACTTTTAACACCATAAACTATTACGTTGGACTGAGGACCCTGGCAATGAACCCCAATGAATCTGGGATGAATATGGACCATTGAACTTGTTTACACAGAAGGAAGGGGACTGAAAAAGACATGGGGGAAGAGAGTTAGTTCTGGTTTCCATTTGTCAGTCCTGAGATCTAGGGTCTGTTTGCTCATATGGTGGCCACACACGAGACACTAAAAATAGCAGCATTCTGCAGTAGTATATCTAGCTCTTATTTATCCTCTGGTCTCTGGCATAATACAGTAAAAAACACAAGCTATCAAAAACAAAACAAAGAGTGCAAATAACACGATTGGTTGAAAAATGCCAGCAGACCTCTGTGAAATACACAGATTTTGAGTCATACAAACTGCAGGCTTGAAGCAGTGGTTTTCCCACTTCTAGATCCAGCCATTTCAGTTTGGTCTGAATTTGTCTGGAGTTTCAGCTTCCTATGGAACCCAGAGACCAGTCAGGCGCCACAACGTAGTTCGTAACTCTTTAGTTGAGCAGCTCGCTCCCAATGTCCCCCGGGATGGTCCCTCCTCCAGCCTCTGGCCCACACCCACCTTTCAGTCAGAACTGTATGTTCCTCTCGTTGTCTGAAAGGAGGGGTAAAGCACTCTGTCTCCCCCAAAGCAAAGCCCACCTCTTGACCAGCTAGCGCAGAAGCATGTTGAAGTCAGTTGTTATCTGTAGAAAATTGAGGGTCTGTTGGTACTCAATTAATAATGTATATTGCATCTCATCGAATTGGTAAACATGTTTCGAGAAGCTAGAGGCTCTCCTGGATGACGTTTTTTTCCCTGGATTTTCGCTGACTCCTTATGTGATTATAGCCATTCAACTGATTAACTGTCAGCTGTGCATCAGTTTGTACATGTTCAATGTAAAAAAAAATCAGCATCCATTTCAGAGAAACTTGATACAGAAACATTTATGTTTAACTGTGAAATTGATTTGGGAAAGAAGAGAAAGATACAATACAGCTAGGACATCTGTTGAAAACTCTTATGTGGTGGTTGCCTTAGATTTAGAATAAGGACAGAGACCCATGAGTCCTCAAGGAGTAGGCTACCCAAAAAACTTCTGAGTTGCTCTTTCTTCTACCCATGAATATTTAATTACCTACACAAACTGTTCATAACAGGAGAAACTGAGTAGAGCAGGCTCATTGCATATCATTTCTGGTGTGTGCTTTCACCCATTGAACACCCTCCTTTCCAGTTTTCATTGAAACTGATAAATTCTCACAAAATGTATGAAATTAATCAACATTTTTCAACAGATTTTACTTTATGCAAAATACTTCATTTACCCAGAAAGACATTTTTAAAAATGGCTAAGAAAACTGGAGGATTTGATCCCATGGGTGCTATCCAGGAGTCAAAATTTACTATGTATTCTCATCTACATATGTGTAATCCTGAAAAAAACAGAAATAATTATATTTTTTATCTTCAGTTCTTCCATGATGCCAGTGACACCCTGTATAAATATGGGGAAAAATGTAAAAGAAGAGGTATTTTTTATGTGAATACTGTGCTTAAAATAGACAATGAAATATTTTTGATAAAAATTTAAATTTACATTACTAATTTTGCACTGCAGTTCTTCAAAGTGTTTTTTGTAGTCTATTAATATTTGAAAATGAAATTATTTTATTTCAAAACATATACTGTTAGGCTTTTAGTATTTCCCTACACACCAGTGGTCAAATTTACTGCTTGCCACCCACAACATAATTTTTTGTTTACACTGTACTGAATGTATACCAGTCTATGGAGACATCATGTCCATTTTCAAAGCCTTTGTTCTGGAAATACGCAACATGACTGCTACTGCAATATAATGCTTTCGGTCTATTTACGTGCTTTAGATGAGTAGTACAGATATAACTCTGTTTCTTATTTACAAAACAAAGGACACATATTGTCTGATTTCAAAATTTATTCACCCCCACATTTATTTTAAAAGAATATATACAAGCGAGTGAGTATTTCCTAGTCCTTTGTCAAACCACCTTCTTCCTCTAGAAGGTTTTTTTTTGCCATTATTCAGAAGTAAATAACTTATTTATTTAATTCATATACCCAGCAATATTTTTCATATAGTAACTAAATGATGCATTATACATTGTTATTCTTGACAAGTGAGTAAGTATAGTTTTCAGCAGCAAAATAAATTCAACTTTGTCAGGTTTTAGCAAAATGTCCAGAGAGCGAGGTGAGAACAGAAGGCTGTTTCTCACAAATTCAGAGATTTTGGAAATCTTAGATCTCTGATTAGATGACATATGTTGTGGTGATTCCAGTAATAATAATCTATTAATTCACCTTGACTGTTCTATTGCATCAGTGAAAGTCTTTCTCAGGTTTCAGCCAGCGTGTTGGAAGGATTCTAATTTATACCTGATGTCTGTTACTGCTGCTTTTAACATCATTGCACAGAACAACCCTTTCTCCAAAACTGAATTGGTTGTAGCACTACTGCACATGACAACAAATATGCTGGTGCATTTGAAATTTTTGAAAGGTATTTTTTAAAATTATTTTTGAATTTTTTAATATACAGGTAGGGTTTATTTATGAACCAACCACCACCTACCTCCTAAATGATAAATGTGGTCAGATTTCACTGAAAGCAAAATGTCAAAATGAGCTCAGAAGCTTGCAGGAGCTCTCCCATGTCTTTTTTTTTTTTTTTTTTTTTTTTTTTTTTTTTTTATTATTAATAAATTGATAAAAATTAAGTGGGGAAAAAAAAAAAAAAAGACCTTTCATAGCAAGAAGAGCCATCTTTTTTCCTCACCCAAAGGAAAAAACCATCCATGTTCAAAGACATCACATATTCATATCTTACCCTCCAAATCATTTTACAAAACAAACCCCACACCCATACCTTTGTTTTCTCAGGGAAGAGTACTTTTTAATCTCTGAAAAATTCTTTTCATCTTCATGGAAAAGGGGAAAAAATCACGAAAAGAACCTACCTCGGGGTGAGTCCCAAAATATCTTTTCTTTTGGGAAGAGAGTAATTTGGGGGGAATGCCATCCTTATTGATTGCCCTAGAATTGCTATTATAATTATTTATTTATTGTGCAGCTAAGAAAACTCTCCGTGGGTATGCTGGATCACCCTCTGTGATGCGGCAGTAGGCATAAAATCAGTGGCTTTCTGTAACTCCCCTGCTTAACATTCAACAGACAGGGAGAGGATCTAAATGTAAAACCTGGCTCCGAAACACCACTGTCAACTTCCTGCCCTCCGATAAATGGTCCAGAGCTACTCCACATCAGGATGGAAATGTGTTAGGCACTAAAAACCACTGCTTGCATGACATCATTCCATAACAGATTACACTGTAATGTTAGGAATGTAATCATTAGCATTTAAACATGCATAAAATTTAATTAACCTACTTACCAGTTTGCTTAGAACTTTTGAAGGGCTACCTAGAGTCCTCTCTAAGCATTTTATTGCAGAGTTTTGGAAAGCTCACAAAAGAGAGAAGTTCACTGGGATTTTTCTCCCTAAAGCTGATGAGCCATGACAGATGAGCAGATGACCCGAGTTAATTATTATTGAATTCGTTATTACTGCTTTGTTGTCACCCAGCTCAGCCAGGGTAAAATGATGACAGTAGGTATCTCATTAAAACAGCTGTTTCAATTATGTAGCGGCAAATATTTAAAAAGCGGGCCTTCCAAGTTTAAAGCTGTTAGCAAAGTTTGTTTGTGCTGGTTGTGCCAAGATTCTTTGACCGAAAAAGGAGGGGAGAAATATCGTGTCCGTCTTAATTGGTTGGGGTAGGAGAAGAGGGATGCTAAGCAGCAGAACATAAAAGGTTGAATATGAGCTCCATACAAATTTCCAGGGTTTGTGTGTGAATTTGTTTTTTCTCATCTTTGGCTAAATTCAGTTTTGTTTACTGTACATCAGTTACATTTAGACAGTGCGACAAAAGAGCAGTGTTTGTGTTGATTTCTTTCCAGCTGGGGGAAGTGATATGACTGTAAGGTTTGTTTGGGGTAATTTTTTTTTGTTTTGTTTTAAACTGTTTATTGTTTACTAGTTGCCATTCATATTTATTCATTTTAAAGCATTAGAGGTTTTACTCCTTCCTTCATAGACAAGAACAAGTCCTGTCTCAGATGCTGTTTCAAAGTCTTTCAATAGCCATTTTGATCTCTAATAGGAACAAAAAGTTAATTTTATTGCACTAACAATTTCCCTAATATGGTTTGCATGGTCATGTTCAGCCCCTTAGAATCAATGCATTTCTCTGCAATGAGTGCAATGACAACTCTGTGAACTTTGGTTTTACACCTTTCTGCCTTATTTCTTCAAGATGAGTATAAAAACACAGAGATGCTTGATATTGACTTGACTTGAACCATTCTTTGAAGAACATCCTACAGGTTATCATCAGCTAATTTCTGATTAAGACGTGTTCTGTAGTAATATAATTCCTCTGACAATTATATTACCAATAATAATCTCAAAGTCATCATTATTGAAGTAAATGGCCCAGTGTCTGTTGAGACTGAGTCTGCATTTGGCCTAATGTATCTACCCAAGGTGGTGGGGAACTGCTTCAACAATTTCTGTAGCTGCAGCAATCAGTTGCATGCACACAGCGACCTGTTCAACCAAAACCCACTTGCCTCCCTGGAGTTGATCAGAGCGAGTTGGGTGCTAAACAGCAGCATGCTGTCCCAGCCATGCAGCCGTATGGATTTTAGAAAGGCGAACACTGCTGTGGCATGATGCTTCCTGTTGACTACAGCTACCAAAGTCAGGATTTCCTCATCTTGTCGTGTTTCCCTACATGAATTCTATCTGGGTAGAAAAAGAATTTTTGGCCACTTTATTGGACAATGAACAGCCCAGTTTTAGAAGTTACTGAGTTGCTGGCAGCAAATTCTAGACAAGTGGTCACTGTGAATATCCAGATTATCTCAACAGCTTGAGCATGGTGTGTCCAACACGTCCAGAAGTCATGCCTAGGGTCAGGATATCAATTCATGGTAAATTCTGTGTATCCAGACGGCATTGGACTTACTGAAAATCGGGCAAATGCAATTAGTGCATTTAAACTAGCCCGTGTAGAAATATGACACCCTAATCACAGTCTCTCTGATGTTAGTTCAGAAGGAGCCTTATGAATTTTCCAACTCATAGAAACACGTAAGGAACATCTTTTGAAACTTATTGTGCGTAGATTTTACTGTCAGCCCAAAGGAGTTGAGGGAATGGTGTCTTCTGTTAAAAGGAAAGTCATGTACTTCATCAGAAGATATAAAGGGCCATGTATAATAATCCTGAAAGCAGAACTGTCACTGCTGTTCTTCTCAAAAAATGTGATCACTATTAAAACATAAGTATTTGTCAGAGGCAAAATAAAATCATGTTTACCATTACCACTTTTTTCTTTATTTTTAGAGTAAAAAATGCCTGTATAACTCCCATTTGGCATGTGCTTAATTGTTAATTGTTTCTGTTTCAGAGAATCTAATGTGATTGCTGCTGTGTGGCTCTTCTTTCCCACCAGTCCTGTTTTGTCTCTTAGGAGGAAAAAAGCATTCTCGGCCAAGATTTTTTTTTTTAACCTGTATATAAATTTTGTCACTGCAGTGAAAAGCTCTTACCAGGTGTCCAAGCATCTAAGTTAATTATAGCTCGAGGATAAAGCTCTGTATTCATAAAAGTTATAAACAAAACTTGGGCGTGAGGGGGAAGGATTGTCTTACAGGTATCATCATGTTGAAGCAGCTTTTGAGCTGAAAAAGAACATCTGAAATCTTCATTAGGAATTATAAATTTCCAAGTCTCATCATTCCAATTGCAGCCTTTGGGCACAAGTAAATATTCCAAAATGAAGCTCAGCCACTTTCCTCTGTTTTCTACACAGACTTCCCTATGGTTTAATGTGGTTCTTAGTAGTAATCACCATAATTCATCTCTCACATGGTAGCAAATATGCTGTGCATTTGTACTAAATTCAGGGGGGTGGGACAGCCTTTACTATATAATAGGAAAGAATTTGGCCCCATCTAATCCAAATTTTTATCTTTCAGAACCCTCCCAACTGAATAGCACATACAAGGTTTCCTTTACAGGCAGAAAAATTGCTTCATTGCAAAGAAGCCCTACAAAGACCTTCCGGGAGCATGATGTTGCTGGAGACTGATAGTAATGGGATAGTAATGTACCTGCCTTTCTGCTGCCTATGTACTAAGCAGGAAGGCAGCAATCCTGGGTGGGATTGCTTGAGGCAGGAGCATGCTGAAGAGAAAGGGCCATGCAGTGGGAGCATCGACACCCAGTGCCCTTTGCTGAGGAGCTGGATAGACAGACCGCTATCCCTTCCACTCCTGTGAAACAACCCGTTGTGAGAAGAGGGGGTCAAAGTCCCAGAGCAGTCAAGGGAATTTGTACCACTGATTGAAATGGGAACTTGGGCTGCTTCTTCATAGGAGATGCAGTCAGTTTTACAGTTTTTTTGGTTTGTTGTTTTTAGGGGTTGTTCTCCCCGGGCCAGTTCCCAAGAAATACAGATATTAGAAGCTCTGTAGAAGAATGGCAAAATGTAAAAGAGAGCCAAGGGTCTCAGAAAGAACTCTCAGCTCTTGCTTACATTTGGAAACCTGTGATTTTGTGTGATTTCTCCCAGGAATCAACTCAATATTTTTGTATGATCTCAGTTTTGAGTTCATTTGTTCCCAGCAACTTCAAAGTAGAATCTCAGGGATTTCAAAAGCTGTGGGATTTTGAAATAATTGTGAAGAGATTTAGAGATAATCTAAAGATTGGGGGGAGGAGGGGGTTGATGCTTTGTTGTGATTTTTGTTATTGGCAGGGTGTTCTCTTCCTTTTTATTTTAGTTTTGCACTTTCCTCTCTGCTCTCTCCAGTTTCCCAGTTATGAATTAGGGCTGTTATGGTCAAATAGGCATGTTTATTGGTATCTGGAATGTTATTATTTCTTATCTTAAATAGATTCAAAGCTTAAATCGGTATTGATTTTCAAGTTAAAAGTTTTTTTTAATGGTTTCATTCGGCCATATATGTACATTGATCTACAACTACCCTTGTGTTTTACCTGACACCTTTCTCCAGTAAAATTTCCCGTAATATTTTGGATTGGGTTTTTTTATTATTATTTAGAGGGCATCAACATACATATGAGTGAAGAACCTGCTATATTATCCAATCTGTCTGTCTCTTTTGCCATGACTGGTCTTTGTTTAAAAATAAAGAAAAGAAAAAGATTTTTAACAGCAAGCTCATCACATTATGGCAGTTTTACTTCTCAGTCTTCATTAACTTCTCTGATGAGTGTTTGGTTATTGTTTCCTAGTAGTTTTCTTCTGAAAGAATAGTGACCTCTAAGAGAAATTTTCAGAAATGTGTATAGGACTGAGAATTGTAAATCCCATTTCCAAAGCATTTTAGAAAACACTCAGGCTCTCAGAAGTGTTGTCTTTAGGAGGCATGCTTTGGTTTAGCTTGAGTAAGTATCCAAAGGGCAAGTACTCATCAGAATAAGTAACTCTGGGTTTAAAATCAGGTTAGCTATTTTATTTTTTGAGATATTTACAATTTCATTCATATAGTTTGATTAGCCTTTGTCTGAGTTTTATATTCTTATGTACAAGAAGAGCAAGGATGGCCAAAACTTCATCTGCATTAGTATTTTCTTCTTTGATCACTGCACATTTGTTTGGTGTTACTTTGTCAGAGATTTCAGTAGCACAGCAGTAATCGTGTGGAATGACTACATCATTCGGCAGGAGCAGAAGATGCAAAATTTAAAAATCAAACTGTTGTTGGTAGCACTTTCTTTCTACCACTTTATTGCTGCCTCTCTGCAAAGATGGATTTTACACATTAACAATGGTTTCAATCACATTGGTAAAATATTTAAGAGTTAAGTTTATTAATGTTTTACCAGTGAAACCATTCAGTCTGCTGAGTAGGTTTTTATGCCATATTTCCTAATTAAAGATAGCCCTCTTAGCTATTACCTCAACTGGGTCATGTCAATAAAGTTTCACCAAGCAACTTTCACCTTTCATCTATCAGACCCCAGCTGTGGGCCTTCACCTCACCTTTGCAGCCTATCAAACATCCACCTAAAATCTCAGATCAGTTCAATGATGCCTACCTCTATATGCCCTGCCCGACCTTTCATTTCTTAAATTTCCAAACTTGATTAGAATTATTTCAATGTTTGTTTAAATTCACAGCTTTTACAGTCTAGTCTGAAGTTGGAAAGATAGTCCCTGTGTATCCCTGTTCCTTCCTCTGAAAGCTCTGGGAAGCGTTAATCAATTTAGGATCTGGAGTGAGCCTCCGTTCCAAAGTCCAAGTGCATAATCCAAGTTTAGGCCCATATCTAAACTTGGGTTTACAGTGTGAGCATTTCTGCAGCTTTCTAATATTAACAGCATATTATACAGTAGAAGCAGAATCTGTGCAAACACATCCCCCTCCCAATTTGTATTCATACACAACTTTCACAGAAATATGAAATATCTTGAGTGCCAGGAAATTACTGAGGAAAGACATTCAATACCTTAGAAAGTGCAACTTATCAACACAGTTAAATACCTCTCTAGGAGTTTACTACATGCCAAGCATGGAGAAATTGTCAGTTATTTCAGTAGCTTCTACCTCAGACATATTTTTCCTGATATTTCCTCAATCTTGCTTTCTAGTTCATATTTTGATCATGTGCTGATTATGCCCCATGACAGCAACCAGATCCCATGGAGTCACACTCCTTCACAGGGGCTGAGTGCGTCCACCTTTGTCTCAGTATCGTGTACTACAGCACCAGTATGGAGCATCTCACCCCCCTCCTCCCTTTTCTGTCTTCCTCTGTTCTCTCCCTCCCCTTGCTCCCCAGATATTCCATTCTCCCAAGGAAGCAACCATAGCAGAAGTCTCTCCTGATTCATTACCATTTCATAGTAAGAATGGTACTTTGTAAAACCATAGGCAAGCACAAATGTTGAGGAAAGGACATAATACATGCAGATTTGTCATGAGTTTTGTAATTACCTTTGCATTCTTCAAGGAATCCCAGAAGCATAAGGAAGGAAGGAAGTAGTGTTGCTTTGGCCCCAGATGACTTTAAAACTATGGTGCATTGCATTGCGGGATCCTATTAATAATTAAACTATCTGTCACTTACCAACAACATACATTCCAAATTAAATTTAAGCAAAAGGAAAAAAAAAGATCATTTGGGACTGAATTAGCGGGCTTCAGAGAGAAATAAATAATAATCAAACATCTGTGTTCTAAATAGTACGTGCTTTATCAGACAAACAACTGTTACCATCTCATTGTATAAAATGGCTTGGGGAAAACACCGTAGCTCAAAAGCAAAGTCTCAGTTAGAAAAGGGAAAAAAAAGTTCATTAACAAGTCAGGAAGTGATTGAAAGTTGCCATGTTGCTGTACTGCCTTTTTCCTCCGTTGTCTGCCAGCAGTAAAAACATATTTATTTTAGTACTCGATTCAGTGGACAAATGACAACTCGAAAACTAAGGAAAAAATGCTAATGGCATACATTCACGAAGTACAGCAGCTGAAACTTCCAAATATTCTGAGCATCGAACTATGATCCCATCTTGCTTACTTGCTGAGTTTTCAAGCACCTTGTCTCCCATGAAGGTTTATTTTTGCAAGGGAGCAGATAAAGGATATTGAATTAACAAATAGGTAAAGAGGGAGAACTTACTATTACCTCCACGCTGCCAAGACATGCTGTTCAGGCATGCTGCTGACCAGACATTATGCGCAGGGGGGGAAAAATGACCCAAATAAAACAGTAATAAATAACAATGCAGTACACTAATTAGCCTAGTGTAATATTTCATAATGCAAAGGCTATTTTTGTCCTTCCTCCTCTCCTTACATTCATCTTTCTGCCTCTGGGAAGCCATTGGGATAGCATGAGATTGCAGGATAATAAACCAAATAAACTAATCATTTGGACTATAACAGGATGACTTTCTGTGTGTCTCCTACCATTGCATACCCTTTCTCCACACCAAATCACACTCCCAACTGTATCACTGTGACTGAGGAACAGTGGTGGATAGCTACAAATGATCCATGACAAGATCACACACAAAAATCTGATGATAATACAGAGAAAGCCTTGAATATTTCATATTGTTGTTAGGAGGGGTTTTTTCCCTTTTTCCTGAACTCCAGCACTTGATTGCTGCTATGCCTGCATGTCTGCAGGTTAGGATTCTGCTACCTTTTGAGCAGGCGGCTGTCTGTTTGTCTGCTCCTTAGGTAACTGTGTTAAAATATCCTATTCCAGCTGTAACACTTGTTTTACAAGAGCCCTGGTTTTGTCTGACACAATATGGAACAACATTTGTCATTCGTTATCAGGGGTGATATATTTGTTAGCCTGCAGAGAAACATCTGCTGTGCTTTAATCTCTAGTGTGCAGGCCAATATTCATAGGATACAGCTGCATAAAATCACAGTATTAGATGGGGCTGTCCAGTCTGACATGAAGGCTAGCTGGCAGGCAGACAGAAACAGATTTTATTATCTGCCTTTTACATATTTATTTATGTCAAATATTTCTGAGAATCCATACATTATAGCCCTTTTTATGCATTGTTGTTTTGCAGTGACAAGTCATCGACAGCCAAATGAGAAATTTATGTTACATATTTAATATGGACATCTGAATGATTATCAAATCTATAGAAGCCAAGCCTGCCCAATCACCCCTAAATAATGGATGAGAAGTGGATGTGACTCAATTTGTTCAGTATAAAACCTAGACGACCTCTGTCTCTCATTTCATCACTGCGGCACTGTCATTATTTGCTTCTATTCATCTCACTTGGCATCACTCAATAAAATCTGCACATGATAAAGAGAATAACCTTGGTCAATAGTATGAATGCAGGGGGAGGAAAAATGATCATTTCCTCTCCTCACAGGTATGGTGCCATGATGTATGCCATCATGGCTATCTCAACTTCACAAGGATGCTGGTATGTAGTCATAATAAAAGAGAAGACAAAAACTTTAATGAGATGATTGGATGTAGGGAGGAAGAATGGGCTGGATTAATGTCCTTTCATTTAGTTTGTGGATTTATGGTGGGGAAATTTTTAATAGGGATTTAAAACAGAAGAAAAAAGTCACTGGAAATATGGCTTTATTTAAAATAATTACAGAAACATTCTTGCAAGGGAAAGACAATGCAAGTATTTTATAGAAGTTGCAACAAATTCCTCTGCTGTTATCCAGCAAAGGTTTGATGGCCTCATGAAATATGTTTTTCATTGAGACTACCAAAGAAGGACTTGTAAGAACAGCCTGTGTTAAAATTACAGGTCATTGTAAAAATCTGTCAAAGAGGAAGGAGGGAGACCCGGTCTTGCAGATCAGATTTTGAAAGTAAATCATGCTCTTTGAAAATATTTCAGTATGCTGCCTTTGATATTGAAAGCTTCATATCTAACATTATATATTTACATTCCTTTTCAGAGGTCCCATAGTTGGGTTGATATGTCAATGAGTGAATGCAGGAATGACAAATGTTAACTTCATACTCATCAAGATGAGAAGGCTTCTGGTCACAGAAATGTCCAAAATGTGTCACTGGATTTCATGGCAGCGAGGAAGATGACCTATGTCATGCTCTAATAGCTCAGTAGAGCACACTGTAATTTTATAACTGATTATTCATACAAATATCCTACAAAAGAGTTACAAAAATGGACAAAGCTATAGAAGGTTGCAGTGAAAAATGATAGGAACAGAAGATTAGGAGGGATATAAAGAATAGGAAACAGTAAGCAAAAAGCAGGCAGAACTGAGCTGCAGTATGCTGATTAAAGATTGGGTTACTGCTGCATTTAAAAAAGGAATGGAGTCAGTGAGTCTGAGGATGTTGGCTAGACAGTTGCAGACTGTTGGTGCACAAGCAGCAGCAAAGCATCAATCTGTAAGTTTGGAAGGGATGAGTAAGAAGCATAAGGAAACTAGGTAGTAAAACAAAAAAGGGAGCCATGGGAGAATAAGGGAGATGGGATCATAATAGGTCAAAACATAGGTATAGCATTGAATCAAAGACTGAAGAGGAACATAAAAGCAGCCTTGTGTAATGTACAAGATCTGGCTTTATATGAGTGAAAAGTGACTGATGTGGCTTTGCATACCCATATTATGTATACATTTATCATGGGATTACCCAGTTTTTTTCTCAAGTAGTTCAGCAGACTGAATTGCAAGTCAGTGCCACATGTAAGGGAAGTTGTCATTCGGCAGTATTGCGGAGCAAAGCAACCTGGTTTGCAAAGAACTCAAGGCTGACAATTTTAGATGAACAGAAGTGGCTCACAGCTGAGGATAATGTTTGAAATGCAGTTGTCTTGCCAAAGAGGAATGTGTTTGCTTCAGCAAGAATTAGCTGCAGAGGATGAAGTGGAAGGCAGGGGTCAAAATGTGTGTGGCAGGAGGAAAGGAAACAGGGAGATGGGACCATGAGGATCAGAGAGATGTGGGTACCTGTTACCCATGAGAAAGTCAAAGTAAATTACAAAATAACTTGGCAAATGTAGGAAAAGAAGCAAAGAAAAGGGAAATCCCAGCTTTGGCAAACGTCTAGACAAAAAGACAAAAGTTAGCAAGCTGTTCATCTAAATTCAACTAAACTAGCAAGGAGGTGGAAGATGCCCCAGTCTTCAAGATTAACTTCTATGAACGCTTCACAGAAGAATAAGGGAGCAGGGGAGGTCAGCAAGGGAGACCAGGCCTGGCAGGAACATTAGCATTGTAAAGCTAGTAAGTAACAAAAAGGGGTTAAGTAATGAAAGAGTATTTGGTGGGAGTGTTCACAGACAGAACCTGCCAGAGGAAATAATTATATTTAGATGAGAAAATTATGTTGAATACTTAGCTATGTGGGCAGGTGACAGTGTGGGTCTTTTGAGAAGGGGGGGACTTTGAGTTCTTGAAATGCAGTAGATGCTGCCATAGATGACAGCTGTACTGGAAACAGGAGGCAGAGATTAGTAAGTAAAGTGCAGGTTAAGTACTGAGTTTTAAAACTACTTTTTAATGCAGTAAAGATCAGAGAGAACTCATCTGCAGGATATCTTTAGGGGGTGAGAACACTGGAAGAACTCTCTGTATTAATGAGAGAAACAAGATACTGGGTCGAAGAAGGAGAGGAGGTTGAGGAAGGGATGAGAATTTTCCCGTTTCTTAGAAATGATAAGAAATTAAGTATGTTATTTGAGGACCAATGGCTAGCCAGGGAATAGACAAAATTCCTCCTAAAAAAATTGAATGAACAGTGAAAGTAGAAAATGTGAAGAAAGATTAAAATAATGGGAAATGTTGAACTGACAACACAAGAACTTCTGCAAAAATTTCTTGCTAGTCTTTAATGGGGCAACAATATTTATACAGATGTATTGAAGTCCTTGAGCTTCTACATCGGATTAATTTATTTCCTTTTCTCCATATAGACAATGTTATCCTACTATTATAAGTCAAAATTAATGTCAAAATTTAAAAGATACCACTTTCCTTCTTTTCACCCCTATACATACAGATGCTAGAGGTGTCTGTAGGTTGAAATGATAGGGGCATATTAAAAAAAGCATATATAACATGCTTGGTTGTCCAGGACTCTGTTCAGATGAGACCTTTTGTTTTGTTTCTCTTCAGAACTACAGAAATCAATTTGACACAGCATTTCAGCATATTTAGGAATTATCTGCGAAAATCATATGCAAAGGCAGCGCCAGTTAGGAGTGGTGAATTGCTTGAAATCATTTGTAATAGTCGCAAGCAGTTTGATCGTTTCCCCAGCCTTTTGAAGCCGTGTGATTTGTGCTGTAAAGCTAATGCTGGCAATAAAGAACCCATGCCTATCTGTTAATCAGGTTGAAGATGGCAGCTGTTTCACATCAAGAGGATTTTAAGACAAAAGCAGAATAAAATACAAGACAGCCAGAGAAAGGAAAATTCTATTCTTTATCAGAGGCTAAAATTAATTGTGATGATTTAAACAATTCCAGTGAAGACCTTTGTGTACACTGAACAGATAGTGGGGAATATTGTGTTTCATTGATGAAGCATTGATACAATCAGCTTCAGAACTCACTGCCTTGAAATCCTTTCTAATTCCTTTACTTTTAGAAGTCTCTAACATTTTGGAGAAATTTATAGTCTTGTCCTTTGTTGCCACAGCCTTCAAAACGGCATTTATAATTGTGGCTTTTCTTCTTACAGTTATATGATGATACAGGTTATTAGATATTATCTTTCTGTCATTTAAAGGAGGGGGGTTTTTTTAAATCTAGCAGAAGATTTCTATGATTTATTCCAAATGTTTCTTCTTTTATATCATGTGCTGACCTGATAAAGAGACCCAGTAGGAGAAAGGACACTTCTATCTTTTAGCTTAGATGAAAAGGAAGTCTGAAAGAGCTCTGAAGTAAAATGCAGGATTTCAGTGGGGAAAATCCTTGTCTCTTTGTAGTCAGTAAAAGTTTTTCTGTTGACTTCAGCAGAGCCTCAATTTACATCCTGTGCCCAAGGAAGACCCATGCTGCGTTGGTTCAGATTTGAGCAACTCCAACAAAGCTTTCTTATGTTGGTTTTATTGCACCAGGCAAACACCTTTAGATGTGGTATTCTGGTTTTAGTGCTCACCATTCAAAGACTGTACAGGATGCCATTTCATTAATATATTAATGAATATTATTTGATTCTAGCAAAAATTAAGCAATTAAGCCATACTGGTAAATAGTTAATGTACTTTTCCTTCCTTACCCAAAACCATCTCTCTGGTTTCTCTGTATGGAGGGACTGTTAATTTTATAGGTAAATGATGAATTATGGAACGATATCATAACAATGTCTCTCTGCCTAACACATCTAGTCAGTGTCTGGCAATGTAATTTGAGACTCACCCTACTCTTCAAGAAGCCTCAAACAGGCTAAATAATCAACTCCACAATATTTTATCTTTTTGCTTCCACAAATTGCACACAACCAAAGGCTAAGACAGGGTAACTTTACTGACAGCTTTCCTGTACACAGAAACATTAGCAGTTCTCAGTCTTACAGTATCAAATACATAAGGCTTTAACTGGAACTTTAAATGGATACTGGTGGGAAGGGCACGGGCTTGCTCTTCAGTGAGACCCACAACGTTTTTTTTAGTCCATCAATGTCTCAAGATTACAGACTTTAAGTTCATGGTAGTTTAGATTTTTTAAAGAGGGCTTTTATGACTCTCTCTGGGTTTTGTAGAGTTGGACAAAGGCACCTGGTTTTGCAGATGTAGGGAAGTGAATAAATAGTCCTAATAAAAATCTTAAACACTCATCAAGAATTTCCTGAAATATTTCCTCAGTAACATGCTTGACACATATTTGCATTTATTTACTCATGTACACAAAAAATACGGTGCTGAATATCTACACTGTGCTGTGTCTTTATAAATTTACCATGTACTTATTAAAATTAGCAAAAAATACAAGAATATCACATATGCAGTCTCTGCAGAGAAAAAAAATTAAGCAAATGACAATATATGTTATCAACATACAAGGTTCTACCTTATACATTGCTAAATAGATTTAATATATGTTATAGTTAGTGCAGAAACACACCGTGGTTAAACACTAAAGACATTGGTGACATTTTATCTTTTGTTTGTATCACAGTCGTATAAGATGCATTAATGGTATACTCATTTATATGCCTATATTGTACATTCAGATGTTTCATTGTGTCTTTTTTACTTAAATGAAATGTTTCTTTTTGTTTTCCCATTTTGCACCACTCTGTTCCTGTACCTTAGTAAAGCTAGCTACAACTGTTACTGTAGCTGAATACATGGGCAATTATTTTCAAACAGCTGGAAACTTTTTAAGGCTCATTTTTCTGCTCTGCGAGGTATTAGTAGGTAGCTCTTCTTTAATGATGGATTGCATGGCCCTGCCTTAAGACTACCTACATTTTCAATCTCCTTTTGCTTATACTTAACAGTGAAAAGGTCTGTAACTTGAACCACACAACTATCAGGTTCCATGCAGGAGCCTCACTATTTGGCAAATTATTTGCCTTTGTTGCATTCATTTTTGTTTATAAAATACTAATTACCTCTTTTATTGTTTGAAGAGATTAAAAGTTAATAGGAGAAACTAAATAAACAGAATGCCATTCTGCACAAACTATATAAGCTGGTAATTAATTTCTGGCCTCCTCTGAGCTAATTAACTCATATAAAGAAATGAAGTTAATGAACCATAATTCTAGTCATACAAGTGTAGATACAAGCAGTTTGACTTAATGAATTAATAAGATATTTCCTTTCTTAGAGGTTTTTCAATTGTGTTCCTAGTCTGTAGGCCTTCTTAATGTTTCTTTCTGGCTAAAATATTTAATAAATGGCAGGGCAACCTGGAGACGGGACTTCGCAAATTCTACTGTCATGTAGGAGACCACAATTTCAGAGCAAACAGGGAATTCTAGCTCAGCTGGGTGATGAATCTTTGATACGCAACAGACATGTTTTATTCCGACTGGAGGTGATGCAGTAACCATCTTAGACTGAAAGTAACGGTTTCCAAAAATGCAGTCGCTTTGCTTTATCTGGATTAAGGCGCAAATAAAAATGAAATAATTAATAATTATAATGATATCCCTTTGGCTGAGTGAATGGATCGATTGTTAGTTTAGACTGCTGACAACCTCATTTCTATCAGCATTTCATCTGTAATTTGCACTGTTATCTGAGCATGCAGTAATCAAAACTTGAGTCGGATGTATAATTCTTAGTTAATCCTGAGAAAAAGATTGTTTATCTCATGCTCCCTGATTTCTTCTAGAAATAAGACTTACTTTGCCTGTTTTGCCACAGTACCAATACAATGTTAGTTTTTACCAGACTAAATTGATTCCTCATCAAATAGACCCTGCCTTAAAGAAAATAATTTATCCAGTGGAAAAATCCTTGGAAAACCCTACCCCTGCGGCTCGGATTTGCAAGCCATCCCCTCTGTAAAACTTTGCTCTGATGTTACTAATACTCCCCCAATGAAGTATAAAACAAACAAACTTCCATGGAGTACAGTTTTCTGCAAGACCAATTTTCCATTCTTACTGGTTTTCCCTAATTTCATCAGAGGAAATATGATTGTATAGATTGCTTTATTCTTAATACTTTACAAACATTTTAGGATTATTTATCAATAAACAGTCTTCAAAACATGCTGCTCCTAACACTTTAAGAAAAAGGACCTAAGCAGACAAAAAGAAAAAAAAAAAAAAAAAAAAAACCAAACCATGTTGAAGTACATGGAGTACAGGACATATTTGGACATCAGTTATGAAACCTGGATCTTCATGAATCAGTGAAAGTCTTCTGTTAATTTCAGATGGATTTTCATCCCTAATTATTTCATAAGGAGAAAATAAAATAGCAGGTAAAAAGTCTTTACATAACTCTCAATACCACTCTGAGCTATAAACATATATTCCTTGCTTCTTTTTCCTTTTAGATGAAAACTTCTCTTACCCTATTATTTTAAACATGTCATTTACCTAAGTGTCAGCAGTCTCTGTTTCAGACCTTTGACCTTGGATTGTGACCAGGTGATCAATTTTGTTTTCCTTGGGCCTGAAAGCACAGCTGACACAGCTTTAGAAATGTATTTCATCTTGATTTAGTAACTTTCATTTATCCGTCTCCATTATTTACTTAGATGCTAAAAGTACATCCTTTCTGGGCTATTTGTTTCTAATTGATGAGGTAGACATACATAAACATGCCGCAGTCACTGAAAGTAAACAGTGTCTGGCTGCTGATAGTCTGTACATAAAATGACCAGGTTTTTTTTAGATTGAAAAAAAAATCTCTTATATGACCATGACAGCACTTGTTATTAATGAAAACAATGGCTGCTTAGTACCACCATGCAATCTAATTAAAAAGCAAGATTCCAATAAAATCTGTTTCAAAGCAATTGGTCAATATAAAACCTATGAAGGAAAACTTCAGCATGATAAAACATAGAATCATAGAATCATAGAATGGTTTGGGTTGGAAGGGACCTTAAAGATCATCTAGTTCCAACCCGCCTGCTGCGGGCAGAGACACCCTCCACTACTCCACATTGCCCAAAGCCTCATCCAACCTGGCCTTAAACACTTCCAGGGATGGGGCCTCCACAACCTCTCTGGGCAACCTGTTCCAGTGCCTCACCACTCTTAACAGTAAAGAATTTCTTTCTAACATCTAATCTAAATCGACCCTCCTTCGGCTTAAACCCATTACCCCTTGTCCTGTCACTACACTCCCTGATAAACAGTCCCTCACCATGTTTCCTGTAGGCCCCTTCAGGTACTGGTAAGCCGCAATTAGATCTCCCCAGAGCCGCCTTTTCTCCAGGCTGAACAGCCCCAACTCTCTCAGCCTGTCCTCATAGGACAGGTGCTCCAGCCCTCCAGTCAGCTTCATGGCCCTCCTCTGGACTCTCTCCAACAGCTCAATGTCTTTCCTGTACTGGGGCCCCCAGAGCTGGACGCAGTACTCCAGGTGGGGTCTCACAAGAGCGGAGTAGAGGGGCAGGATCACCTCCCTCAAGCTGCTGGTCACACCTCTTCTGATGCGGCCCAGGACACGTTGGCTTTCTGGGCTGCAAGCGCACACTGCCAGCTCATGTTGAGCTTCTCATCAATCAATTCCCCCAAGTCCTTCTCCTCAGGGCTGCTTTCAATCCATTCCTTGCCCAGCCTATAGCTGTGCTTGGGATTGCACCAACCCACGTGCAGGACCTTGCACTTGGCCTTGTTGAACTTCATGCGGTTCGCACGGGCCCACCTCTCCAGCCTGTCAAGGTCCCTCTGGATGGCATCCCTTCCCTCCAGCGTGCCGACCACACCACACAGCTTGGTGTCGTCAGCAAACTTGCTGAGGGTGCACTTAATCCCACTGTCCACGTCACAGACAAAAATGTTGAACAAGTACCGATCCCTGAGGAACACCACTCGTCACTGTTCTCCACTTGGACATTGAGCCATTGACCACAACTCTTTGAGTGCGACCATTCAGCCAATTCCTTATCCGCTGAGTGGTCCATCCATTGAATCCATGTCTCTCCAATTTAGAGACAAGGATGTCGTGCGGGACAGTGTCAAATGCCTTGCCCGAGTCCAGGTAGATTACGTCAGTTGCCCTTCCCTTATCCAACAACGCTGTAACCCCTTCATAGAAGGCCACCAAATTTGTCAGGCATGATTTGCCCTTAGTGAAGCCATGTTGGCTGTTACCAATCACCTCCTTGTTTTCCATGTGCCTGAGCATAGTCTCCAGGAGGGTCTGCTCCATAATCTTGCCAGGCATGGATGTGAGACTGACCGGCCTGTAGTTTCCTGGGTCTTCCTTTTTACCCTTCTTAAAAATGGAGGTAATGTTCCCCCTCTTCCAGTTGGCAGAAACTTCGCTGGACTGCCAGGACTTCTCAAATATAATGGAGAGTGGCCTGCCCGCCTCATCCGCCAGTTCCCTCAAGACCCGCGGATGCAACTCATCAGGTCCCATAGACTTGTGCACCTTCAGGTTCCTTAGATATTCTTGAACCTGATCTTCTCCTACAGTGGGTGGTTCTGCATTCTCCCAGTCCCTGCCTTCTGTGACCTGGGCAGTGTGGCTCAAGCATTTGCTTGAGGCAAAGAAGTCATTGAGTACCTCAGCCTTCTCCATATCCTGGGTAACCAGGTCACCCGTTTCATTCCGGAGGGGACCCACATTGTCCCTCATCCTCCTTTTATCACTAACATACCTATAGAAGCTTTTCTTGTTGTCCTTGATATCCCTGGCCAAACTAATCTCTGTCAGGGCTTTGGCTTTCCTAACCTGATCCCTGACTGCTTGGACAGTTTCTCTGTATTCTTCCCAGGCTACCTGCCCTTGCTTCCACCCTCTGTAGGCTTCCTTTTTTTTTTGTTTGACTTTGCCCAGGAGCTCCTTGTTCATCCATGGGGGCCTCTTGGTGTTTTTGCTTGACTTCCTCTTTGTCGGGATGCATCGCTCCTGAGCTTGGAGGAGGTGATGCTTGAATATTAGCCAGCTGTCTTGGGCACCTCTTCCTTCCAGGGCTTTGTCCCATGGTATTCTACCAAGCAGATCCCTGAAGAGGCCCAAGTCTGCTCCCCTGAAGTCCAGGGTAGTGAGCTTGCTGTGCGCCCTCTTCGCTGCCCTGAGGATCCTGAATTCCATCATTTTGTGGTCACTGCAGCCAAGCCTGCCCTTGAGCTTGACATCCCCTACCAGGCCCTCCCTATTGGTGAGAACAAGGTCCAGTATGGCACCTCTCCTCATGGGCTCCTCTGTCACTTGGAGGAGAAAGTTGTCATCAACACATGATTTAGCTAACGAAAATATTGGTGCACCATTTCACATTCTGCTCAAATAAGAATGTAATTTCTTTTTTTTTTTTTTTTTTGTTCCTGAGTCCATTATGATTCTGTGATGCTGACTGTTACAGATCCTAATTATTACATTAAAATATTTCATCTATCCAAATCCACACATAGACAACTCAGAGCATTGGCACTATCACATGATGTTCTACCATAGCCTGTACGTGGAAGATATCTGCACAGAAAATGCTACAGGACCTTTTTGAGTAGGCAATGGCATATTATATATTATCACAAGGCCCCATTTTAGCCCTCAGGATATGTGTACATTTCACCTAGAACGAATTTTTACTTATTTATGGAAGGAAGGTAGGCTGGTGCTCTCGCTGAACACAAGACGGCTTTTAGGAAACAAATGTTATTTTTATCTTCAGTTCCTTGTAATGGTGCATGAGATGCTGATGGTTAAAAAGTCATGTCCTATCTTACAAGCTGACTGTACTTCCTTAAGGACAAGCAATGGACTGCTATCCAGAGCAGCCTCCAACTATAACCAGGTGCCTCACAGTATTTTTGAATGATCCTGTCTATGCCAAATCAAATTCTTGTGTTTTCCAGATCACGCCAAAAACAGAGAGTTCAGACATTGTCAGAGTTCATCCTTGATTAGGAACCCAGCTGAGGAACATATCATGCTCTAAAAGTTTCTGATTAAGAAACTCTTCAATGATTCTGTTTGGTAGGCTTCACTGCCACTAGTTTCCTGCTATAAAATGCTTCCCATCCTTCTGTCTTTAATCTTTTTTGAGATGTATCATAGTGCTAGAAATATGTTACTGAGCATGGTTATGCTCAGAGCTTAAACTACAGATTTCAGAAGGCTAGTCCCATTTTTAAGTGATAGCTTTTAATTTTTTATATATATTATAGCTAATCTTGTCTTCCTTCAGAAAAGGTTATGTTTTCAACATATGTTAATGAACAGTATGAAAAATCATCCTGTTAATGGATAAAAGTAAATCCTAGTGTACTTGAGAGGAACTGCCAGAACAAATTAAAATTAAACTGTGGCTTCCTGTCTACGCTATGAATTAACATATGGGTGTTCTGTTCCAAGCTTATATCTTTTTTCCTTGGTTTGTTAGTAGGCTTGATTATTATTAAAGATTCCAAGCTTATATCTTTTTTCCTTGGTTTGTTAGTAGGCTTGATTATTATTAAAGACTAAACCCTATGTTTAAGACTGTGCAAGTTAATACTCTTGAATTAACTTTTAACTTTTTTTTTCTAGTCCATAATCAGATAATCTATGAGCAGGACTGTCTAATAACTTTTAATTTTAGGAATTTTTTTTAATTATCTAATAACCTTTAATATTCCCAGCTCTTATTTGGGTGATAAAAGGAATTACTTCACATTTCATGTCCTGTGTTGTGCTCTTTATAGTCTGTTTTACTGCCATATAGATGACATGCAAGTATTTGGATACTTTGGTTTTGATAAATACTTTAATAAGACCAAGGAGAATACAAAAAAGACAAGCGTTCCTGAAAGGTGATACTTAGTGGCTGAGTTTATAGAAGAGAGTCATATTACCCAGTGGTGCTGCTCTAGCCATGCTCCAGTTCAAGTCTGTTTAATGTAACTGCCTGTACACTTGACCTGCACTTATATACTTGAGCATTTAATTCCAAATCGTACCAGAAGCAGCCCACCTTGAATAGGTACTATGCGACACATCTACAATTTTTTTGGATTAGATACTTATATGCAGAGAGTTTCCAACAGTTTTGGCACAGGGAATAATTTTACAACTTGTGACTACCACATTCCTTCAACAGTGGTTGTCTGTCAATGAGGATGGGTGGAGCATAGAAGCTAAAGGAGGGTAGATTTAGATTAGATATAAGGAAAAAATTCTTTACTGTGAGGGTGGTGAGGCATTGGAACAGGTTGCCCAGAGAAGTTGTGGATGTTCCCTCCCTGGAAGTGTTTAAGGCCAGGTTGGATGAGGCTTTGGACAACATGGTCTAGTGTCCCTGCCCATGGCAGGGGGGTTGGAACTAGATGACCTTTAAGGTCCCTTCCAACCCAAACCATTCTGTGATTCTGTGATTCTATGATTCTAGTCTAAAAGCAGATACCTAAAATCCTGGCAGTCTTTTCCCACCATGGTTCATGCAACACTGGATAAGCATGTGTTAGCCTTCTAAAAATAAAACAATGGTTATGACCATTACTGGGAGGACATAGTTTTAGCAAAATAAACTGCTGTTAGAAGATAGCTTTAGTGACATAAACATATTAATGCTGAGATATAAATCACAGGGTCCTTCCACATTTTCATTATCTTACTCTGAGGATTTACTGTGCTATAAATGAGATTCTATAGGAAATCCACCCATATATAACAATTTATAGTGTGATGTCAAGCATATAAGGATTAACACTGAAATAATTATATCTATATTTTAACCATAGTTATAATCAATTATAGTTATGTAATTTTGATTTTTGTCAGTCCATTTTTAATATACTGTGGTTGCGGTATTAATACTTTTTTGGTTGTTGAGAGGAATAGCAAATGGTTTCTTAAATTAGAGGAAGAAAAACATTGAATTCTTAAGCAGATAAAAAAGGCTTAAATACATCATGATTAAACCATATGTCTTGTACGATCATCTCTTAAGTACTATAAGTCTTTACAGATGTACTGACCTCTTGGATTCCACAGCACAAATGAATCCCATTGCAACTGTGATATATTAATATTTGTCAAAGTCCTCCAAATTGAAAAGATTTTCTTTTCCTAGTACATGGGATTTCTTAGCTGAAAATTAAAGTTCTTGTACAAATAGAGCTGACATTTTGTTGCCTTCTATTCTGGGAAATTTCTCCCTCTTTCTGTTAAATAACATTTATTGTGTTTCATTTTTAATAGCATGAGAGCAATGCAGGCATATTCATAGTTGTTGGAAAATGCTCCTTGCATCTTTGGGTGTAAATGTAGTTGAGAGTACCTAAGCATCCTAAAGACTACCTCACCTGCACATGTAGCTTCTCTGACATAGCCAAGAAATAAGGGTAGAACATGTGACATGATTATTTTCTTGCTTTCCACTTTGTTATTCTGTTAAGGTGGCTAGTTCAATCACCAAACAATTTAACATTATTTGGAGATGTTCTTTGTCTTGCAGAGGTCATTGAACATTGTTTTACCTTTGTAATATTGCCATTTATGGGGATTGTCTTAGATTTGAAAGTTAGAAGAATAGGGATAGAAATGATGTCTGTCATCGGTACTGTTGCAGGCTCTCTGCAACACAAGGACATGTCATGATAGCTAAACTTCAAACAGCAGAAAACAGGTATCTTTGAAACATAAATAATGTAGATTGATTTTGGAAAACTAAAGTTTGCAGTCAAAAAAACAACTGACTCATTCATCCTGTCCACCATAAAACAGACTAATTCAGCCCCTAATCTTTAACTCGTGTGGAATCTAGCCAACATGAAACAGGTAAGCTGGAAGCTTCTAAAATAATTGAGTTAATGCAAACATTAGGCAGAGCTTATTTTCAAGTTACATATGAATGTGATTTATGAAAAAATACCATAATTTTAGTTTTATCACCTAAGCATTTGGTTTTGGAGTTTTCCTGCAAACATTGATACAGAATTAACAGACATCCTTATTTTTTGATAGTGATATTTTGAGCCTTAGGACTTGCATCTTTACATACTTCTTTAAATTTTAATTCTGACTTTTTAATGTCTTTTGAACTGAAGAAGGAGGGATTTTAAATCATATTTTTCTTTAAGAAAAATAGTACTTTTTGTTGGATTCAGAATGAACTTTCAATACTACACTGCAGGAGACCTAAATTAAGGACATCATAGAAAACTGAGTTACTACCAATATAAAGAAGTGTCTGCCTTGAAAATACAAGGAGCAAATGTTGAAAAATTTAATTCCCAACAGCAAATGGAAAGTGATCAGAAGATTGCGGATTAATGATGGTCTCTGCATAGTATGCAAGAATCAGAAGTCTATGGGAACAAGTAAGGCAATTTTTGAGCTAAAGCTGTGAATTATTAATTCTGCATTTAGTGGTGTAATTGCGATGACTGAAGAACAGAATAACATTTTGGTTGATTTAACAAAAGACTCTTGCAATCCGATAAACACAAGTGATTTTTTCTAAAATGATGGGTATAGCAGAACATACACAATAGCTAAATTACATCTCTAGGAAGAGATAGTGCATAGAGTAGCAAAGTGCATTTACAAAAAAATTTATCTGATGCCTTTTATCAGGTGGATGACAAGCATAAATAGAGAGGGACAATCACACACAGTAAAATAGGCCATTTGTAATACAAATATCAGGTTATTGGATGCATGTCACCAATTTTATGTATTAAGTTATAAAAAATTCTTCATAATTCAAGTAAGTGTAGCTATTGTACATTGAGAGAGAATCTACAACAGCCATGTCAGTTATCCCAATGATCACCTGTCTTCCCTGTTAAAAATATTTGTATGGCTTTTAGTTTGAACTTGCCTAGTTCTGAGTCCCAGCTATTGGATTTCTCAGAAAGGGTGGGGATAAGGGGGAATCTTTCCCAGCTTTCCCTGCAGAAGTGAGCTATTACTTCAGCAGAAAACTTCTGTCAGGTTATACTTCAATAGAACACAGTAGATAGAACATATACAAATAAATCTCTGTGTGTCTCTTTGTATCTCTCAAAACCCACCATCAAAAACTGTTCATGGAGGAAGGCCAGTGGATATGCAGTATACTGTGAAAGAAGAGGAAAGCTGTCAGATATTTAACGTGAAAATAAACACAGAAGTAAAAATTCACTTTCCACTTGGTCCCCCAAACATGAATGGATCAAAATAATAATGAAAACGAGAAGCAACTTTACTTCTATACAACAAAAACCAGTCATGGTCAATAGCCTTCAGTCCTGAGAGGATATAGGAGATGTGCAGGATGGTTACAAGATGTGATTATTCTAATAGAGCATTGTTACTGAACCAGTAGTACAGATTGCACCATCTCAATGGTACATCAAGAGCAGAGAATTTTGACGTGCAAAATAGTATGCTATGAAATAGGATCAGACTTATAGTAATTATGGACAGATGCCAGAACGTATGCGATTGCTGTGCATATATGTGAGATCCCATAACAAGAGCATTGCCTTGTTATGTGGTGTGGAGCCATTTCTCTGGATTCCTAATTTGGGTACCAGGAAGCAGACTCAATATAGATGGTTAATTTCTAATGGAATTTAATACTTTGTGAGACATTGTGTTGGTTTTGCGTGGCAAGGTTTTGGTAGCGGGGGGGCTACAGGGGTGGCTTCTGTGAGAAGCTGCTAGAAGCTGCCCCTGTGTCTGATAGAGCCAATGCCAGCCGGCTCCAAGACGGACCTGCTGCTGGCCAAGGCCAAGCCAATCAGCACCTCTGTGATAACATATTTAAGAAAGACAAAAACAGTTAGAGAGAGCTTTTGCAGCCAGAGAGAGGAGTGAGAAGATGTAAGAACATCTGCAGACACCAAGGTCAGTGAAGAAGGAGGGGGAGGAGGTGCTCCAGGCGCCGGAGCAAGATTCCCCTGCAGCCCGTGGTGAAGACCATGGTGAAGCAGGCTGTCCCCCTGCAGCCCGTGGAGGGAGGATGAGGGGGTGTAGAGATTCCACCTGCAGCCCATGGAGGACCCCACGCCGGAGCAGGTGGAGGCACCTGAAGGAGGCTGTGACCCCATGGGCTCCTGGCAGGACCTGTGGATCCATGGAGAGAGGAGCCCACGCTGGAGCAGGTTTGCTGACAGGACTTGTGACCCCGTGGGGGACCCACGCTGGAGCAGTTTGCTCCTGAAGGTCTGCACACCGTGGAGGAGACTCACGTTGGAGAAGGCCGTGAAGGACTGTCTCCCATGAGAGGGACCCCACGCTGGAGCGGGGGAACAATGAGTCCTCCCCCTGAGGATGAAGAAGCGGCAGAAACACCGCGTGAGGAACTGACCGTAACCCCCACTCCCCGTCCCCCTGTGCCGCTGGGGGGGGTGGAGGTTGAAGCCGGGAGTGAAGTTGAGCCCGGGAAGATGGGAGGGGTGGGGGGAGGTGTTTTTAAGATTTGGTTTTATTTCTCATTCCTCTACTCTGTTTTGCTTAGTAATAAATAAGATGAATTCCCTCTCTGAGTTCGGTCTGTTTTGCTCGTGATGATAATTAGAGAATGATCTCTCCCTGTCCTTATCTCGACCCGTAAGTTTTTTTTTCGTTGTACCTTTTCTCCCCTGTCTAATGAATGAGGGGAGTGATAGAGCGGCTCTGGTGGGCACCTGGCCCTCAGCCAGGGTCAACCCACCACAGACATGAATACATTCACTTACACACCTTTTGGCATTTGTTACAGCCTTTAGAACACAAGGGAAAGCCAGGATAAACTACTCATGATCGTAGATTGAGAGGGGATCTCATCAATGTTTATAAATATCTAAAGGGCCTATGCCGAGAGGATGGGGCCAGACTTTTCAGTGGTGCCCAGTTATAGGACAAGGGGCAGTGGGCACAAACTGGAACACAGGAAGTTCCATCTGAATATGAGGAAAAACTTCTTCTCTTTGAGCATGACAGAGCACTGGAACAAGCTGCCCACAGAGCTTGTGGAGTCTCGTTCCTTCTCTGGTGATATTCAAAACCTGCCTGGACGGGATGCTGTGCAACATGCTCTAGGTGACCCTGCTCCTCAAAAAAAGGTTAAACAAAATGACACCGGTATGTTTGCTTTTTACCAAGATCAACAAACGTGGTTTACATTATTAGAGTTCCTTTTAGGTAAAAATGAGTTTTAGTAAGGCTACCAGTAGTATTTTCCTTTTTCAACATATCGATTGCGGTCTAGAAAAGCAACAGTTCAGACTTAAGGACTCTCTTATTGCAAAAAAGAACACCAGCAGTTTATATATCCAGGTCTCTTATATTCTCAGAAAAAAGACTGTGAAGTGTGTAAAAGAAATATATTCTGTTGTAGTCAACCATGTATGTTTATCGACATATTCATGGGAGCTGAGTAGCAATGGAGTCTCCAGAAGCAGCAATTGAAAACACTTTCCTGATGGCACCATTGGGACAATTAATTATTCGGTTTCACATGGAGAAATATGTTAGTGTAGCTGAATGCAGACAGGAGAGAACACAATACTTTGAACAAAGTGTTTCTCACTTAAAGCACAAATTCATGTGCATAGGTCTAGTTCACTTTTGTCAGCAAATACGCAGTTTCCAGTACCATTGACTGGTAAAAATAGGTATGTTATTGACAGAAGCAGAAAACAAAGTATTCAGTAATACACATACCTTGTCTTCTACAGCTCTGTGTCTGTGTGTGTCTCTGTAATTTTCGAAGATTGAAAACTTCTGTGTTTACTTGTGAAAAATATTTTGGATTTGGAAAGAGGTAAGTACTTGAGACACGCTGTTTTGATTTCATATTAATGCATAAATGTTATGATCAGTATTGCAGTATAGATATTAATGGCAGTATATCGAGTAGTCAAAAAAAGGTAAAAGCATGTATACAGCATTCAGGTGGCTTAGATGTCAATATGTGATCATAAAAGAAAAATGAAGGTGTGAAGACTTTACCTAGACAAGAGAGTCAGTATAAAAACATTTCGGCTTAAAAACTGTCAATAACTAAAAATTCAAGAAGTTACAGTATGTGGTACCCTGCAAAACTTAAAACTGAATTCAGTTGCATTTCCTAAACACATGATAGATTCTGTAAACAGAGTATATTATATTCATACCCAGAGAGGTTATTACCGGAATCATAAATAACGATTATACTTGCACACCCTGGGACTGCAAAAAATAACATGCACAACAATGAAAAGAATGGCTCCTGCAACTTTCTCCCCACACTTCTGCAATCAGGCAGGGCCAGCCATTAATTTACATAGGCTATTATCTGTTGTTCATAGAGAAAATTCACATATTCACAGTATCTTCCAATACACAAACAGAAAAGCAGATAAACAGCCATCAGGAATTAAAAGAATAAAAATTATGCTTTTTCATTACATTTTGATGCCCCCGTCATTGATTCCAAAAAACACTGTGAAGTATCTTGAATTTTCTTACAGTTTTTTATGCTCTTCTCCCACATGCTTTTGTATCTACATAAGCAATCCTATTTCAATATTACTCACTTTAGCCCAATATAATCTGCCCTCGAGAGGAATTTATCTTCCGCTTTCAATGCTAAACTAAAAAAACAAAACATACGCCCAAGCTTCCAGACTTTCCTCAGTAGTTGAATGAAATTTGTTTTGTTTTTAACATTTTGAATCATACGTGATTTGTGTTGTAAGTCAATGTCAACCAAGAATTTCCCAGAAATCTTGGGGAAATTAGATGTTCTACCATTCTTCTTTAAAGGTGAGGAATTATGACTTTATAAAACTTCTAACTCAAATTATATAAAGAAATATCAAGGCTATTTAGCATTGTTTTATATAGCTATTTTTGGCATTAGGAAAATAAGTCACTTAGTATGCACTGCATTATTGTACTATTGTGCTGGCACCAATTTGTTTGTTTACTGATTTAAGCTAATTTAGCCAGTTTATAACATGTCAGAATTTTTCCAGGGGTTATAGAATACATGCTTTTTGGAGGCTTGCACAACCACTGATAATTAGAACATTAGCCCTTGGGTTGTTTCCTTTCTGTTTTTCCAAAATGAATAAAAAACCACCTGGATGTATTAAAACACCTGGGTAATTTATATGGAACACACACAACATACACATACACTTTCTTCTCCAAAACAGTAGAGCTTCTGTTTCCATGCTGGCAAGGAAATGATTGACATAACTAACGACTGATGAAGTAAAACCACTAGCTGTTAATAATTTTGCAGTAAGCTTGTGTCTGTTGTTATACAAAATAAGGGCCCGATTCCTATGTGTATTCTTCATTTACACTGTACAGAGATAGAAAATGGCATCTTAAACTGACTTTTCTGGTACTTCTGTTAAGAAAGGTTACAACATTATATCTAAAATTACCTATTTTAGATTTGCTACCAAATATTTTCACAGAAAAATTCTGCTTAGGTAATTGAATAACATTTATGAAAATTATTTTTAAAAAGCCACAATCTTTTTCCACCTCAGAAGGGATTTCCAGTTTTGAACACAATTATAGAACCTTTTGATGTGAAAAGACCCTTCTCCATCATATTCCTGAAGTAAATTTAGCCAACAATCAAAAATGTCCTAATTGTCACACATACCTTTTTGGGGAATGAATTGCTTGATCACTCACTGGAATTTTAAATGACTGATATGTTGGAAAGCAAAAAATCAATGTTCATTTGGAAATCACTTGCAACAAAACCGAAAGTTTAATAATAGTTTGCAAATTAAGCCAGGACAAAGTACAGTCATACCTACTAGTAAATGAATGGGAAAGTTTTTAAGCAAAGAAAAGTGTGACATTTTCTTTGATTTGGTTTAAAAGGTATAGACTGTTCACATTACTCTCAGTAAATTAAATAGGACTTCTCAAAGTTGTAAAAGGAGCAGCATTAGAGCCCCAGTAGAAATGATTTGTGGGGGTTTTTTTGTTTTTTGGTTTTTGGTTTTTTTTTTGAAAGACAGTTTCTATATCTATTGAGAAAGCAGCATGGAATGGAAAACTTCAAATGTTTCAAAGCAGCAACAAAAACTTGGGGTGAGGAGAATACAAAATTACTTATCTCACTCTTTCTTTTCCAATAAAGACTTAAGGCAAAGATGCTAAAGGTTTTTTGCCTTGTCACCTTTCCTAGAAAAAGAAAAAAATGAAAATTAAAATAACAAAAATTATACATAGAAATTTCAGTGAAAAATTCTTAATATGTATTATTTCTAGGATATTTATGCCTAATAACTAAGTAAAACAGCAATTGCTTCATCATTCTTCTCTTCATGATCTACGACATATAAGGCTTGTGAATATCCAAGTTGTAAGTTCATGCAGGTAGCAATGGGATCTTGGAAATTTGGCTATGCAGCTGAGCTATTACAGGCAGGGTTTTGTGTTCATATAAAGCAAAATTTTACAGTCTTTACTTGTGGAAAACCACAATTTACCAAGAATTTTGCTGCAGGATTCAAGTATACAAACTACGTAACACCCCTAGAAACAATTAAGAAAATTCTCCCATCAAACTATACATGACCAGAAAAAAAACCCCAAACCACTCAAGCTTAAAACATAAACATCTTTATTCCAAAAATGGAAAATATTTGTCTGAGCTGAACCATGCAGTGTATCGCTTTGGCTAAAAAGCATTTTCCATGCCAGGGCCAAACTGAGGCGCTGCAGGTAACTGCTGCCAGCCCTTGGCCGCCGGCTGGCCCAACCACACCGCCTGCAAACCCCAGGTGTCTTGAACACAAAATTGATGCTGTAGAAGACTGCATCATCGATTTTATTTTTATTATATTTTTTTAAATGCTGTTAAAGTCTCATAGCAGAGTTCCCTTATCCTTCACCAAATGAGGGAAAAACTTCCTCACTTTGAGGATACCCAAGCACTGGAGCAGGCTGCCTAGAGAGGCTGTGGAGTCTCCTTCTCTGGAGATATTCAAAAACCCACCTGGATGCAATCCTGTGCAACCTGCTCCAGGTGATCCTGCTGTAGCAGGGGGGTTGGACTAGATGATCCCTAGAGGACCCTTCCAACCCCTACCGACCTGTGTGAATCTGTGTGAAGTGATTGCAGCCCGCGCAGCCTTTGTCTTGCTGCTGCTTCTAATCGTCATCTTCTAGTGACCCCCCTAATCAACTGCTTAGTCTTGGTCTGCCTTCACCCCAGGTGGAATTTATCTTTCTTGAACCCGAGGAATGAGAAATGCCCATAGTGGTCCAGGTGAGTTCTCACCAGGGCTTTGCACCATGCTTGCCTTTCCTACACAAATATCTTGCCTGACACACAAGGCGGCCTTTGCCTGTGTGGCCTCGGTGGCTCATGGTTACCCTCTCATCTGCTCATGCTGCCTCCAGGAACATTTGCCTACTCCCATGTTTCCAAACTGGAGCAGAAAGTCGTGGCGCTCCACCTGACGTTGTGTTCCCTGTCTGTGCAGTGCAGTTCTTCATGCGTGGATTCTTGATGTCGGGGCTATCTCTTTCTGCTGTCAGAGCTTCAGCTGATTGGATTCAATTCAATTTGATTCTCTTCTTCTCCCTCTCTCCTTCTTTCCCTACCAGTCCGTGCTGAGGAGGAAATCTCGCATGACATTTCTTCCCAGCCCTGCCCTAGCAGAAGGGATGCAATGGGTAATCATGTCCCATCCTAGCCATTGGCTCTGTCACTTTCTGGGAAGGAGGCAGGTACCTTCTGATGGGGGGGGTGAGAGCTGGGCATCGTCTCGAGATCATGTGACCACCTGAATAAAGCTGCAAAAAGCATGCCTGAACTGCGGTTCCTGAGGGTCTTCCATGGTCACCCAGTGTAGCTGGGTTTCCACCGGACGGCAAACCCCCGCTAGAGCCTCTGACACTAGCGAGGCTCAAAGATCAAGCCTTTGGTCAGAGGCAGGAAGTGCTCCACAACTAAATGGCTGCCAATGTTTGTGAGGTGACCGAGACCTCTTCATTTCCCCGTGGATTTGTTGGGTTTGTTTCTCCTTGGACTCCTTTTGAGAAACGCCAGAGCTGTTTCCCTTGGGAAAACATGCTGCACCAAAAGAGCCAGAGAACAAGAGTACTCCATCAGAGCCAAGGTCCATCTGGCCCAATGCTCTGTCTCCACAGTGGCCAACCATCAATGTCTAAAGGAACGCAGATGAGCAGTGCGGCTCTGCTTCTGCCAGGGGCCTGGGGGTGCTCATAGGCCTCAATGGCTGGGACCGGCCTCCCCTGGGACCCCCATCCAGACCATCTCCTGCCAAGGGCCCAGGGGACGGGGTGTCTCAGCTCAGCCTGGGGCCTTCAGGCCCCGCCTCAGCCCATGTGGTAGGTGTGCTCATCTCTGACCCTCTCTCCTGCTCCTGGACAGGCCTGGGACGTGCAGTGCGAGAGTTGCTCTCCTGGGTGGACCCCTCAGACCTAGGGCAGAGCTTGTCAGGCTCAACTTGATGCATAACCTAGCATAACTAGTCTAGTCTGGCCTAGTCTAGTCTAGTCAATTGCCGGCACTCACCAGGAGTCGAAAAAGATGGAGACTCTTATTTGCCAGGGGGGTTTCCGCTCCAAAACCATTTTCAAGGACACAAATCAGAAAGGTTACAAGTGGGAAGAGGATTTTATTTTCTCTTATTTTAGGTGATTGTACGGGATTTGCCTGAATCGCGTCCAGAGCCAAGGTTCACAGGCATTAACACAACGCGCCACAACACAACTGATGCCTTCTTCAGTTTAGCTTGCAAAAACATCCCTTGCAGCCTGGCAAAGGCAAGTCTCAGAGCTGCAGAAAGCAGTAGCAGGAATACAGGCCAAGCAGGCCCTGTTTCCTCAAGAGTGAGAACTTGAAGCATGAGGATCATGACCAACCACACACAAAAGTGGAGGACGAAGAAGAATAGGAATAGGAAGACGATGAGGACGATGACAATGACGATGATGACAAAGACAAGGTGTGTGTGACCATGGGCTATTTTCCAAAGTGTGACGCCTATCGATGAGAAGCATCCTTTTTGCCCTGTCAAACTTGCTGTGCTGTGCTTCTTGGCCAGCGATGCAGGAAAAGCGCTCTCGTGCCTGCCCCACGCTTGTTTTGCATGCAGGGAGAGATGAAAGGTGGCAGCTCCTGGTGGTGCAGCAAGCCCGGAGCCCTTCCAAGCACCGGCTGTTCTGCACAAGAAAGAAGCCCTGGGGAAACGAAGCAGAGGAAGAGCAGAGCTCACTCCCGCTGCAAACTTGCCCAGGGAAAGAGAGCCCCAGGGAGCCAGGGCACAAGTAGCGCCTTGGAGGCGCAAGAGCAGCTGGCAAGAACCTCCCCGACATGGCCCCGAGGAGCCCTGACAAGGGGCTGTGCTCGATGCAACACAGGACAAGATGCAACCCGTGGGGGCCACCCTGGCTGGGGGCCCGCCCTGGGAGTCTAGAAAGCTTCCTCCCCCTGGGATGCGGGGCACGAGGGCCACCTTCATGGAGCATGAGCAGCAGGCACCTGGCCAAAAGGGCCCAGAGGAGCCCTGGCAAAGCAAAGGGCCATGCTCAGTGCTGCAGAGGAAGGCAAAAACCTCCCGGTGACGCTTGCTAGCCCACCGTGGGGGAAAAAAAGCCTCCTCCCCCCAGCTGCAGGGCACGAGGGGCCATCTTCATGATGCATGAGCAGCAGGCAGTAACCGAGCCAAAATGGAGCGGAGGAGCCCTGCCCTCACAAGCGGTCCTGCTCAATGCTGCAGAGGAAGGCAAAAAACCCCCGGGGACCAGTGCCAATCTGCCCCGGGGGGAAAATTCCTTCCTGACCCCAGCCAGCACTGGCAATCGGCTATTCCCTGAGCATGTGAGCAAGACTGGACTCCTCCTCCTCCTCCTCCTCCTCCTCCTCCCACCGGCTGGTCACGCCTCCCAGGAGCTAGATGCCCAAGCCCTATGCTCCCTCAAGCTGGAGCCATCTCAGGGGCTTCCCAGAGTGGCCTGATCGACCGACCCATCAGGGGCAAGAATCCTTCCCGTGTCCTGCTCCAAAGCACTGGCACCCCTGGCAACATCTCTGCATCCCATTTCTTACAGCTGCTGCCACTGGCTCCCTGCAGGGGATGAGGATGGCGAGCTCTCCAGTGCTCCGCCAGAAGGCATTCCCTTGCTCTGGCCACTGCTCTCCAGCTGAAAAGGCCCAATGGCCTCAGGCACCTCTGGGTGTTGCTGGTTCTTCTCATCTCCAGCAGCCTGGTCCAGCCTCCGGTCGGTCTCCCTCCCTCCAAGGAGTTCCGCCGGCTCCTCAAGGACTTCCTCTCGCAAGTCTGTGGGCTGCCCCCCGGGCCAGCTCTGTCCCCACGATGGGAGGATGCCCCCTTTTATCCTCCCCGGGGCATTGTGACTGCTGCCTGGCTGGGTGGCAGCATTGTGACAGGGATTGTGGGGCCCCTCCCACCCCGTGCACGGCCCTGCCCCCCGCCCCCCCCCCCCCCCCCCAGCATCCTTTGGAGGAAGGAAGGCCTTTGGGGTGCTGGCCCCGAGGACGTCCCTGTGCCCAGGAGGCCCAAGGGGTTCTCCCTGCCCTTGCTGGCCGTGCGCTGGGCACAGCTGCTGGGCGTCCCTCTCAAGTCAGCTCTACCTTTGGGCTCTCTCTGGAAAGAAGGGCATGGCTGCCATAGGCATTCATCTGGTTTTGGGGGTGCCAGAGGGGAAAGACAGGCTTCGCTTCCTTCTCCATCACCTCTGCAGAGACACAGGGAGCATGCATGGTTTCCCCACCATTCCCTAGCAAGGCACCAAGGCACACTTGCTGCTGCTCCTCCTCTGCTGATGGTGAGGTCTTCCTCTTAGAATGAAGGACGGAACTGGTTGGTGTTCTTGACCATCTTTTTCCTTGCACTTCGAGAGCTCTTGTCCTCCTCTGGCCTTCACCCTTGATATCTTTCTTGAACCATATGCATGAATTTCATAACCATATGAAATTCAATAAGGGCAAGCGTAGGGTCCTGCCCCGAGGGAAGAACAACCCCAGGTACCAGTACAGGTTAGGGGTTGACCTGCTGGGAAGCAGCACTGCGGAGAAGGACCTGGGAGTCCTGGTGGACAACAAGGTCTCCATGAGCCAGCAGTGTGCCCTCTTGGCCAAGACAACCAGTGGTATCCTAGGGTGCATTAAGAAAAGCGTGGCCAGCAGGTCGAGGGAGGGAGCTTATCCTCGCCCTCTACTCTGCCCTGGTGAGGCCACATCTGGAATATTGTGTCCAGTTCTGGGCACCCCAATACAAGAAAGACAGGGAACTACTGGAGAGAGTCCAGCAGAGGACTACAAAGATGATTAGGGGACTGGAGCATCTCTCGTAGGAGGAAAGGCTGAGAGGCCTGGGTCTGTTTAGCCTGGGGAAGAGAAGACTGAGAGGGGATCTTTTCAATGCTTCTAAATATCTAAAGGGTGGATGTCTAGAGGAAGGGGCTAGGCTCTTCTCAATGGTGCCCAGTGACAGGACAAGGGGCAACGGGCACAAACTGGAAGACAGGAAGTTCCATGTAAACAGGAGGAAAAACGTCTTCACTTTGAGGGTGACCGAGCACGGGAGCAGGTTGCCCAGAGAGCTTGTGGAGTCTCCTTCTCTGGAGATATTCAAAAACCCACCTGGACGCAACCCTGTGCAACCTGCTCCAGGTGATCCTGCTCTAGCAGGGGGGTTGGACTAGATGATCCCTAGAGGACCCTTCCAACCCCTACCAATCTGTGAATCTGTAAACCCAGGCTGCGCTGAGGCCTCTTCTCAACAGGCTTCCAGCCCCTTGCACCCTCCTCAAGGGCCTGCCTGACACACGTCAGTCATTATCACAGCAGCTCTGGCTAGCCCTTGGCTACCCCAAGGGCTCTTACCCTTCCATCTGCTGCTTTTAAGTCACAGACTCAAGAGCTGAAGCGCACTGAGGGTGTGGAGGTGGTTTGGGCTGCTGGGGGAGGAAGGGAGGAGAGAGGAAGGGCAGGAAGAGAAGTCCAGTGGCATGGGGCACACTGCCTGCCTGGGAGCGGAGGGCTGCAGGCAGCCCAGGCTGCTCATCATCGCCCCTGACATGGCCCACAACTCCATATCAAAGCCGATAACAAGAACTGCAGTGTAAAACTGCCTGACTTTTATTTCTGTCTTTCCAAGCTATTGGCTCCTTCACTAATAATCGGGATTTATTACTGGGCCCATCTGCTGCCTCTCTAAGGTCAAAAGGTAAACCACAGCCATCGCTGATGTCACCATCAAGGTAGCTAGTAGCAAATGGACCCTGACAAGTGTACTTTTAAAAGAATATTGTGGCAAGAGCACTCTGAGCATGAAAGTCAAGCTGATAAAGAAAATAAAGTCCAAAATACTAAAAAGATGTCAGCTTTTAACCCATTAATCCAAGTGATGGAGTCCAGCTGTCAGTCTTATATCCAAGCAGCAGTCAGAAAGAAGAATGAGCTCCTATGCCCAGTGAAATGTAATCAGGTCAATCTCTCTGCAAGGAAATTCCTAGCACATCGCATTTTACTGTATTCTTAGTGCGGGCTTCTCAAAGGCACCAAGAAGTAGCAGTGGGAAGAGGATGAAGTCCTTGCCACAGTATTCACCATTTCTTCTTGACATAACTATGTTTCATGAAGAGCCATCAGTCTGGTTTTGTTTCTCAGCTTTTCATTTTCCCTCACCAAGACCTGACTCTGAGGCATTTGTTTCTGTAGCTAAAGCCACATTTTCTGAGTGCAAGGGATAACCTCTGTCCCTTGCAACTGCAGCCCTCGTGATTTCTGATGCTGCACTAATAAGGATCATGGTTTTCTTTCTGCATTGCTCTGTGTTTTTATTTAGGGTGATGTAAAGGGACTGCAGCTAAGGTTAAACTCTCCAGATAATTTTGTTGGTATGTTTTATCAGTTTCTGGGCAGGAAACTCCTTTTCGACTACATTTCCAGCTGAGAATAGAAAGTGAAAAGGGCAGAAAGCCTGATGCGAGATAGAGCGGTCCTTTTTCCAGTGGAGATGGAGGATTTACCTCACAGTTTGAGAACAAATTAGAAACTGACAATGTGTCAACAAAGAATTACTTGCTTTGTCTCAGCTAATGTTTCAGAGAGGTTATCTATATCCATGCAGCAACACCGCAAACAAGCAGCAGGTTGCTGACAACTGATGTAAATAGCTACAATTCCTCTACTCTCAGGGTCATACATTACTAGCGTCATTTTCTTCTTTCCATATCAAGCAGTTGGTGGAGATAGTGATTTGTAGCACATATATACAAATGAATTCCCAGTCAACAGAGATGTAAAGCAGATTTTTTTTTCTGATTTCAGGTGCCGCTCCATCAGCAAGTACTTATACTCTGCAAAGACTCCAGCAATTTATTTTTACCTTCTGAGGGCAGGATGGGGAGTAAAAATGCAAGACATGGATAGGTGGAAGCTTGTTTAGATTAAACCTTCAGCTCTTTTGCTCTTCTACCTTGCATATAAGGACGTAGCATAATCAAAACTTGCGTTCCTTTCCAGGCAACCAGTAACAAGAAAGTACAGTAGCATTGACTCTGCATATGATTAGTGATACATCCTTCTTATTAAGCTCTCTTTAATATTTGAGATTATAATGACTGCAATTCAAATGAAGACTCTCTCTTGCGTGGATGCCACATGCTTTCCTTCAATGTTTGTGCCTCTTTGAGCATTTTCTGCTAATACTACAGCTAAAAATCCAGGACTGATCAGTTAAATCCAGATTCACCTCCAGACAAAACTGTCCTTACGCACTTTTCTAACACCCCAATCCTAACATTCACAGACAAGTATATTCCATGCCAGACTCTGCTAGTTTTAAAGACCAATTGGCCACAGACACACATCCAGTGATGACACTGTTGAGTGGGCTGGTTTCTGTATGAATCTTCTCCCATACAATATATACATAAATTACTGAGAATGAAATTGTCCCCTGAAAAGTGAGAGTTTTAAATGTGGAGTCTAAATTCAGTCATCAAAGTGTGAAAGGTTAGAAGTCCTGCTTTTGGTACCAATTTCAGCACAGCCTTACCTTTGGAGCTGTCTGCACACCTGGATTGCTTTCCAGCATATTTGATTCTCTAGAATAGAAGTGATCTGCAGAGAAGGCTTAAGAGCAAATGAACTGAAAGAAAAGCTAGTCACAGCGATTAGATTGTCAGTCATGGAGGTTACATCTGTCTCTCTCTGTGTAAGGAATGGGTGTGGTAGCAGCAGACAGAGGGCAAATTTACCCCCTGGTACCTCACCAGCCTACCTGCAGTCAGAGTAGAAGTAACTGCTTCTAGAGATGATGGGGTATTTCAGTCTCTGTTTGTTTGTTCCTTGGCCTCTGCTAAGGTTAAAACTGTGCCAGCTGCTGATAACTCTAATGGTGTTTTTCTGATATCGAAACCTATTCACCAGAGATCATAATGGGAGTATCAGTGTTTAATACAAGTCCTTCACAGTTACCAGATATTAATGGCCTTTAGTCTGTATTGACCTCACAGGCCAGAGCAAAGCCAGGAATACAGAGAGGGAGAGAAGGCCTATGGCTGCTTTATTTTAATAATACAGAAACAGAGATGCGACAGATTTGAAAAGGAATCCTTGTAAGCCTTTACCTCTTTGTGGTCATTAAGGGAAAAGCTGTTTACTTGTTTTAAAATAGAGGGGAAAAATAAAACCACACACAAAAATACTATGCAAGAGCTGAACACATGTGCCTTGGGAGGAACACAATTTAGACTCAGAAGCATCATTGTAGTTCTCACAATTACATTTGTTCACCTGCTTCTTAAGTGTACGCTTGTGGCTTGTTAACAAAATGGAATTGTTTGCTATACAGAGGCTCCTAGGTGCAAAGTTAGAACTAGTCTTGTATTTTTGTCCTCCTGGTGTAGTGTGTGGCACATTTTTGAGTTTTTCTTCCAGTTTTTAATGTGTCTTCTTTGTGTTCTTTGTAATTATGGAAGTAGAATCTCTTAAGCCTATTTTGTCTTTCAAATCAACATGGCAAAAATATCGATTCAGGTAATGAGGCACAGGTGTACCTTGTAGGCACTTCATAAAGAATTCTTTACTGGGGAATCAGCCCAAAGTTACTCAGCACATTTCTGTAATTGTGCTACATTGGGCAAATTTACTATTTTGAATAGCCCACATGCTAACATTTCCACCTGAGTGGGGTGACACTAGGTTGTACACTTGGCTTGTCATAAATTACGGGCAAGAAAACCCGATTAGTTTAAGTACATTTGTTAAACAGAACTTTCCTGCTTTTTTCACTCCCTTGTTTAATCGTGACTCTTTATTTCTGCATTTTACTTCAAAGTAGAAAAAAATGGTGATAGAAGTTTCCACTATCATCATTCATGTCAATGAGTGGTTGGTGTCATTTCTTCATTCTTTTGTCCTTCCTTCTCCTTATCCCCTCTTTTTATAGCAATGGTATTAATGTGTGTGAGACACTCTGCTCCAGCTCCAGACAGTCATTTTTCAAATAACTTCCTTGTGTATCAGTTCATTGATCTTTAATTTTTTGGATCAAATGGTCTGATTGCTCCTCTATGTGATTGTAACTTCATCCAAAATGTTGTGAGACACTGGCACCATTTCGATCAAATCCTCAGAAGACATTATTGAATATTTACTGCCTAAAATAACTGATAATTGTTTTACTTTATCTGTGTTTTTTTCCCCTTTAAACTCTTTTTGTTTCTCTGACTGAATAAATGTTTCAGTCCCTCATTTGTTAACATTTTACTGCCCTGTGCTTAATTTGTTTGTAGTTATTTAGAGACGGGGGATTATTTTTCTTTTCCTTTTAGCAATTGGTTGACACAATTTAAGCATTATGACACTCTTCCTTTTTTATTTCCATTGTAAAAGCATCTTCATGGACTTAAGCCTATCTGTCAAAGTGCAAAAAAGTTGTCATTCAAACTGGAGATTACTGTCCAGAAAAAATGAGTATACTATGTATCAAAGCTCTTCAAGATCAACAACCGACTTCTTCTCACAGATCATTTCTTAAAAGGCTAATAATTTTCAGTGTCTGTCATATAAAATTGACTACTCAGTTGTGATGACCTTCTTTTACCTGGAGACTGCAAGTTCAGTTGTATCATCTGTAAAGACTGTTTAATTAAGACTCTGGAATTTTTTGCTCCAAAAATAATATGAAGCCCTTGGGCAGCAGAATTATACAGCAATGAAATACTAGAAGTAAAGGTGGAATTCAATGATTTGTAACATTTGATAAGAACCATTTTACCCCCCTATGTGTTTCAATTCAATCAGCTGTTGTTGTATCAGACTGTTAGAAATACTCCTGTTTTGTACGAAATCACTGACTCCCTATTTTCTCATCACAGTCCTCTTCCCACCTCCTTCTCCCACTTCTTTGAATCTGGTTAGCTAATCATAATGCTTATGAAAGCAACACCTTTGAGGAAAGCATATAACTGCTGATTATACTATTTATTTCCTTTTAATGTGTCAATAAAAAGGTAATTACATTTCATTTGTTTTTAGAGTTATAATTGACTTGGAGGGAAAAATTTGCCTGCTGGAACCAAAACTCAGAGATTAAAGCAAAAAGAAAAACAATAAACTTGCCATTTTCTTCAAGATAGAAGACTTTACTATTAAAAAATCAATTAACAGATTCTTTGAAATAATTATTTTGAAACCAAAATGACCATAACTTCTAAAAGATGTTGTTCCAATAAATGATCAGGTACTGGAGAATTATATCCATGTCAGGATAGTTATATTAAAATGAATGACAGGAATACATTTGAAAACCCTTTGTTATTGCTGCTAAATCTAAAGTCAGTTGAAATCATGTTTTTTTCTATTGCCATCCTCTGCCTTCTCTCAACTTTTCTTGTAGCTTTTAAATGAAAATACTGTGGAATCATCAAATCACATGAAAGAGCCCAAAAACTCTGTGAGGACAGCATCTGCTGATTTTATATTTGGTGACCCTTACTAGCATGCATACAGGTGATGATAAGATCATTTAGTGGAAAATATATCAATTGCAAAATTCGCCTTCACTGGTGTCAAATGCAAAGCCACGTTGACTGAGGCTGGGATATACTGGACAGCTTATGTGTGCTCTTCTTTTTATCAATATGATAGCTTTTGTACAATAGCTTTTATCACCTGTATAACTTCATTAACTTCAACTGAGCCATGTCTTATTGACATCAGTGTAAGTGTGGATAAGAACAGATCCTGAAAAATTTGTTTCTGGTGTCACATGAATATTCTCACGTTAATGGCAGTTTTTCTCTTCATCTTGTTGATAGCCTTTTTCTTCCAATACCTCTTAATTTTTATCAGCATCTTAATAGCAATACATAGTGGTCCTTGTGCTGCCACAAACTATTTTGTGTATGTTTTTAACAGTCTTACTCTACTTTATTCCTTGTATGATGAAGTGATTTCTAAAACGCTTATGCCTGCTACAGAGATGAAGTCTTGTGATGCCGTTTATTGTGGTATGCAAGCACATTCTGCTCTCACTTGAAAAACTTTGTGATTCTGCATCTTGGAAGTAGGTTGCCCGTAGGCAGTTTTGTGAATTTTAATGCAGTATTCAGTGACAGCTACTGAGGGCTGACTGTTTCCTCAGAAGCAAGAACTCTCCCTGTGATCACTGACTCTTAGACAGCAGTATGCAATCATTTAGGCTGAATAATCCAGCTTCTAGAAGATCCCCCAATTATTATTTTTTACACCATTACTAGGTCATTTCTATGGACCAAGTTTTGAAGCCATCTGTCACTTTAACACAAACTGGTCTCCTGTGAAAGGCTCTGGAACATCTTTTTATTAGTAGTAGTATATGAAATTGAGTGGCGTTAATAGCATACATTCAAATATTAATTTCATCGAGAAATCTGCCAAAACTTAACATCTGTGCTTTAATTCATGCATGAAGTACAGAATCTGCAAATCTCCCTCCTTCGAAAGGAAGATTTTTGAAATCGAGTGATTTAAAGCAAACTAGAAGAAGAATACATAACATTTCACAAGGAACTATAAATTAAGTGGTAAATATGCCTGCTGAATATTTCATGGGTTTATGTGTCTGTCTGTCCAGCACTGGTGTAGAAAATGCAAACACATGAGTGAGTGAGCTTGAGAGTGGCACTTTTTGACAGAGTTACACGCTATGAATGGAGTCAATCAAGTGGGGAGTGAAAAATTCATTTTCTGACAGGGGTGTCAGCAGAATCATCAGGCGCTGATGACAACAAATCCATAGCTGGAGAAAAAACTGACAGGGTGGAAAACAAGAGACTGTAATACTGATCCCTCCTTTTCAGCTGTCCAGAACGTAATTTCACAGCAATTATTGCCCCAGCTGGTTTTACTAACTGCAGGCCTTAGATCCTGATCTTGTTACAGGGCATGATGTACAAGAAATTAAACAAAAGTGGAGAAAAATGCTGTCTCATGGAAAGGAAATATTATTTCTCCCACTGTAAGCTTTGAGGAGGATGAGGTTATTAGAGGACTGTTGTAGATTTTAGAAGAATCTGAAGACTGTTATTGACCTATTCTGAGGTTAACTCAACAGAACCTATAGGTTAGTAAATCCTCCCTCTTTTTGATAGGTACAGGGTTTCTGATTTACATAACTGTTATGCTTTGGTTTATTAAAGTGAGCCATAAAAGCAAGGCTAAGTTTACAACAAAGGGATAAAGGGATGAAGATGTTTTAAAGCAGTAACTTTTTGTTGTTTGTTGTTCACATGTTAAGTGCACTCTGTGGACTATAGTGACGAGGGTCCCATTTCCAACACAGCATGGAGTGGGTGATCTCGTCAACTGTAAAATGAAGCCATAAGAGCACAGCATGAAAATGTATTAGCAACAGTTAGATAAGGGAGACCTCAGCAAGGCGTACACACTTTCAATTGGTGAAATAATGCTTGTACAAATTGTTTTTGGTACATTAAGTACCTTTCACAGCCAAAATTAAAAAAAAAAAAGTAGACAAAAATAAATAAATAAATAGAGACACAGAATTGCACATACAAAAGCCAGAACTGGGGGTTTTTTTCCTCTCACAAAGTAATTTCATGCAGAATTTTTTTATTGAAATTGTTTCCCAAGTTGACAGATCTTGTGTACAATGATAAATGACAAAGTCCTATGCAGCTGTCAGCTTGTGCTCAGGGAAATTGCACAAAAACTCCCCAATAATAATAATAAATATGCGTTTCTCCAAACAGAAGGTATTTTAAGCTAGTAAGCACAGTGGTGTAGTAAAGTAGTATTAAACAGCAGTGAGGTGAAGCTGAGAAAAGATTTATATATTTGTACTAATCTAGCAGCTCTTTACTGGCTATGACATGCTGACAAGGAAACAAGGGTTATGAAAAATGATCTGACACTATGCTGCTAAATCTATGAATTTCAAAGTGTGGAATAGTCTGTGGCTTGCCAGGATTGAATGCCTGAGTTATTTCAATGATTGTTACAGGAAAAACTAGGACTGTGATAACAAACTGTAAATGTATTAGTACCATAAGGAAGCCAGTTAAGTAAAGTGACACAGATGACAGTAGCATGTCTTTTGGAAAAGTTATAGAATTTGAAACAGAAGATTAAAGGTGCTCAGTCAATTGAAAACATATTTAAAAAGCAGCCTCTCTGTTACAAGGAATGGTCACATAAAATTGCCAAAAGAATGCTGAAGAGCACGCTGTACAAGTCATATGCCAGCTCCTAAAAAAGGTTGAATACTTGTAGTTAAGAGGATTTCTAGACTGTAACATAAACTGAGTGTCTGCATTAAGAAAGTACTGTCCGTATGTTTTTGAGTGGGCCTCAAATATTTGAACCTCAGTTCAGCGCTTCATTGAATATAACACAGAGTATGTTTTAATAAAACATAACACTGTTATCTCATATATGTTGTTAAGGAGGTGCTGACTGTCTCTGCTGTGGAAGGTTATTTATTGCATATAGAAGACAAATTTTGATAGTTTTCATTTTCTTTTCTACTGACAGTTTTGAGTAGCTGAAATGGTATTGAGTTTTATTGTTCTTTGACTTCTGTAGGAATTAAAAATATTTCTTTGCATCAGGTTACTTGTCTGCAGATATTTTTTGAGATTGATATTAAAGTCAGCTAAGACATTCTTCAAGTTTGGCATAGTGGGAAATAAAGCATACATCATTTGCAAGTATGAGTACAGCTTTCAAAGAGTCAGGGTCAGAAAGTCTCAGAAAGAGACTGGTTAAATTTTGAAGTTACATTAATTCTCCACAGTGTTTCACTGCAGACTGGAACTTCCTTTTATTTCCCCAAGTTTTAAAAAATAAATTCATTTTCAGTGATTTTTCTGACAAATTATATCTTGTTAATTAACAAAACAGTGAAAAAAAGTTCATCTACTACACAGGCTGTTGATCAAAATGGATCAGAATCAATTTTTTTTTTTTTTTAAATTGGGAAATAAATGTTTAAAAACCTTTTAACAAAAAAATGGTTTACACCAATGACAGCCTCATGTTTTCTCCCAGTCATTTACTTGTTGGGGTTTTAAGGATACTCTGGTGATCTGCTGATTCGTGTTTTGCCTCAGAAAGGATAGATGTCTTGGCAACAAAAAGTCATTGTCTTTGTGAGGTGAAATGGCCAGCATCTGCTTAGCCACTGTGGCCTCAGCACGTATGTGAGAGCAATGTTCATTTACAAATGAAATAAATGTATAACCTTAGATAAGAAAACCAAAACCAAAACCAAAACCAAAATGGGTAGGGTAGGGAGGGGAAGGGAAGGGAAGGGAAGGGAAGGGAAGGGAAGGGAAGGGAAGGGAAGGGAAGGGAAGGGAAGGGAAGGGAAGGGAAGGGAAGGGAAGGGAAGGGAAGGGAAGGGAAGGGAAGGGAAGGGAAGGGAAGGGAAGGGAAGGGAAGGGAAGGGAAGGGTGTAACTGGACAGAAAACTGGATAAAATAAATATGGTAAAACAGGAATGCAATGTATTTGTTATTGTAGATAATCCAGTTATTCCAGACATAAACTGTGACTGGTAGTCTTATCACTAGAGAGTTGGAATAAATGGCTGAATTAAATTTCTAGAGTCAGTCATCTTTGATAACAATGTGTGAAACTGCATGCTAATGTATGAATTTTGATACATCAAAATTACAAATTAAAGTTTTACAAATATTGTATTTGTCTTTTGCTTATTTCTTTGATATCTTTCAATAAACACAGAAGGGTCATATACCTTCATGTTTTAGGGCCTACATGAACTTTAATGAGCTGTTTGTTTCTATAATTTTTTTTTCATTAGTCTCGTGCATCCCCTGATATCCCATTGCAACGGGATATTGTAATAGGGTACAAAGAAAGACAAACTCAAAAAAAATCCTGTGCATTGCTAGTTTAATCTGCTATGGCAGCTAATAACTCATAAAGTGTCTTTGATGAGTTATGTGCCCTTTTTAACAGACTTGTGGGGCTCCTGAAATCTTACTTGCATGTCACTCAGTCCTCTATAGATTATGAAATGTGACTGATTTCTGGGTGAACCACAAGCAAGAAGAAATTTTAGACTCAAACCAGTAATATATTTTAGGCTAAAATATGGGGTATATTCATGAAACATATCTAGGATGAGACTACACCCACTAAAAACAATGGGATTTTTTTCTTGAAATTATTAGAGCCAGGATTTCACTCCCAGACAAGAACAATGTTCTTTTAACAGTTCTGAAAATGATCACATGAGCTTCATTTTGGCTAGTAGTCCTTCACTTCTGAGTTCTCACAGTTCAATCGTCACTATGGATGAGGCCTTGGTGTTACATGTGAGGACCATGTCTGTGATTGCAGCAGTCCCTAGACCTAGATAAATTGAACTAACCATGGCCTAAAGTGAGCGAGTCACCTTCTGAGAGGAATGGACATTTTCTTTTACAGCTGGAGATAAAAGCCATGTATCCAGCTCACTAAAATATCAACCTAGTATAATTCTGACATTAAAACCCTAACTGAAAGAGCAAAGAGTAGATGCCCTCAGGAAAAGAGACACATGAATCTTCCCTGCACATTCATGTTTTCTTCTTAAAACTGTTGTGTCCTTTGACTTGACTTAGTTCTTCCTCCATCAGAGTCCATGTACCAGCAAATTAGTTACAGAACTGGACTTTGTTGATTTGTACATATCAAAAGATTGTGAAGAGAAAGCACAAATGCCCATCCTCTTTCTTTGGATCGCTCAAGCAGTTTGATCTGGTTTTCTTGACTGCTGGCTCACAGTGCTAACCACAGGAAAAAACTAAATGCAAGATAAAAAAAATCTTAATTTTAAAAGTCCAAAAATAAAGGCAATCCTGAAATATACAAAATAAAGCTTGGGGGGGTTTATCAATATTCATGCGGTCCTGACTTAATTGGGAAGTCTGTGATTTTTACTTAAACTAAGAGAAGAGGATAAACCTCTTCATTCCCTCGAAGTCTAAGCTGTTTCATTTTCCTGTTCATGTAGATTCCTCTGTAAGCTCACATGACATCTGTCTTTCAGCAGAATGAGATGTTTCCCTACTCTTTCCTTCTTGAGCTAATGCAGGGAAGGTGCAATGTTTACCTTCTCACTTCATTTGAATCATTGTTTGTCAATAAAACCACTTTCTAAACCAAGGGCCACAGTCTAATGAAGAGCAGTTCCATAATCCTGAAGTGTGGGCTGGCAAAGTAGAACTTAGTATTACCTCATTTGGACCGCAGCCTTCAGTGAAATTCTGCTCTTTTAAAAAATACCAAACCCTATTTCCTAGGTAAATGAACTTGGAATTTATAGCACCAAGGAGTTAACTTGTGTTCGTTCTCAAGCATAGGATGGGGCTGTGGGGGAGAAAGGGAATTTGTTTACTTTCTTTTAATTGTTCATTCCAAAAGTTATCTCCACAATATTCCAATGGGAATTTTTCCTAAGTCTTTCACCATGACAAAATCTTTGAAATAGGTGTAAGAGACAATGTCCATCTATACTTTCAGAGGAATAAACTCTACTACCTTGCAGTACACAAGCCAGTGCTGATGGTCTTATGCCACTGACTACGGAATAAATCCTACCTTTATGTCAACCAGACCATTTCAGGTAGAGCCTGTGATTAAGAAATTCAAAGAGGAGTTAGTCCCAAAATTAATAATCCATTATAATTACATAAGTGAACAGATTTGCTCTTTTTTATTCCGATCTCCCATTTTTCACTTTCTTCCTATCCCTTCTGTCAACAGCCCTGGAAAAAGAGGGAAAAGGGGAGTGTTAGTGGTTCCCCGTGAACGTAGTGCTCCCACTTCTAATTCCAAAGGAACATCCCCCTTGAGACAATGTCCATCACTTCTTGCTACACCATGGCCAAGTCTCTAGTGTCTGGATCAGTGATAGCCCCACAGGCAGGGTCTTCTGCATGACTGTGTGATGCTGAAATAGCAGCATTTGACAAATTTAAAACTTGCTGTTTGTGCAGTCACTAAAAACTGCACCATTAGCTGGTTTTTCAGATTGCATGAGTGCAGATCATTAAGTGTTATTACAGTATTAATTATTAGAAATGTCCTGTACTAGCCAAATTAAATTGGGATAGTCAACGACCTGCAAGTTCCCAATACCACGGATAATTTAACAAGATATTTGCCACGCTGTGCAAGGTATCTTCACATGTCAGTCACATTATTTAACACTTAATATCAATTTAAGATTTTTCTTTAAAAGTTTAGAGAATGGCTTATATTTGGTATAATGGTTATGTGGTCTAAGCTAATAATAAAAAAGACACTTGCGTAAGGATTACATCCTCTGAAAGGCGAGAGTTAAAAATCTATAAATAATTTTATGCCCTCATACAGCATGTGTATTTAGTTTTATTAATGCATTACACTGTTGTGCACATCCTCACTGCTGTCATGGTTTTATGTGGTTTTTGTGGCTATTAATCTATATTGAAGTGATAAAGAGTTTGAAATAAAAAAAAAAAAAAATTAAAATTATTTTACCTGTCATTGACTGAATATCTATGAGAAGAGCAATTACTAGATACTTTTCGTTGTCCAGAGTAGAATGTTTCTCAAAATTTTTTCTACAGCACTTGCAATACCTCCAGACAGGCAGACCTCAGGTCTCTTGTTGACCTCCCTACATTCATCTGGCTGAAAACAGTGTATTACTGCCTCTGTACTGTAGTTATGCCTGACAAATACTGCTTGGCAGTCTCAGATTCCAATCAAGCTGGGTTTGGTTAGTGGGACTTTCCTTTCATTGAATATAAATGTTTGTGTACAGTGACTGTCCAAGCACTGTGACACATTCAGCATGTGTTCAAGTTTTCAATTAAAGCTTGTCTGGAGCCATTTGAAGGTGTTCTTGCTTGGAAATGAGGCTCCGAAACAAAGGGAGAAAAGCAGATATATGAAAAGAAATGAACAACTGTCATTATCTAAATCTCTGTATGCTGATACAGTTCTGCTTGCTATTTCAGGTAATGTACAGTTAAAGTGTTGACACAGAGGAACATGTACAATAAAAAGGTAAAAAAAAACCCCCAACAAACCGGTAAAAGAAAGCATCTTGTTTTCTATTCCCTCACTTTCTTCCTATTAAGGGATACCTATGGTAGTGCCTATACTTGCACAGCCAACTGTCTAAATAGGATGTTTGCCCTTCCTTGGTGGAGCTGTTGCTACAGTTGTGTTTAGTTACCTGTTACCATCAAGAGTGAAGCTGGACTTTGAAAGTAGCTCTGCCAGCATTAGGAATTTGGTTACATGCCTCCTGTGGTATACATGGCTTCTCTTACTGCCCCAGAGCCTGTGGTGCCACACACTGCCATTTTATTAACATTGCTGTTAGCTGTTGTCCAGGAGGCATTTGATTTTAAAAGATTCCCAAACAAAATTACATTTTTAAAACTTTCTATGTTGTTTTCTAAAAGAGCCATCAGTTTCTTTGAAATGAAGGCAGAAAAGGTGTTGCTCTCTCTCAGTTTGGTTACTGATTGGTGATGCAAGTTGATTCAGTGGCGTCAGAAAAAAAGACTGGAGGTGAGAAAGTGATGGGGATTGAGTGAAAGCCCTTTTAAATGCAGCCCCACCCACTTATTTCATCTCCCTTACCACTGCACTGACAGTTTTAGTATCTTGAGTTTGCCTTGAAGTTGTAAGGTACTATGGTTGGCTGGCATTGGAGATGGATCTTTAGCTTTGACATACTCCACCAGGGCTATCAGCTGAGCCAGTGAAGTGTTGAACTACCTGCTGACCATCATATGGCAGCTATAGATCATGTATTCCTTCTCTTTCCTTGCACATCAAACACCCATGATGTATAAGTACATTTGTAGTTTCGTGGTGTGTTGAAACATAAGACGCTACATAACAAGGTTTTCAGTAGCATCCATCCTGTATTTGAGCACTTCAGAGACCAGTTATGAATGTCGTAGATTATTTTGCTCTTTTTTCATCTTCTCTTCAACAAAAGAAGGTTTTTAATATGATTGCATCTATAAATCTTTCAACAATAATCATAAAACTTTATGACAGGGTAGCTTTTTCACATCTGGTCAGATTTGCTTGATGGCAACTTAGAGAAAGCAGCTGAACAGTTTTATTTAGCTGACAAACTCCCATTAGAGACACAGTGAAACTTAAGGTGACACTTAGGAAGAGAAAAGGACATGTTTATTCACTTCAGTCGATTTATTATGTTTCTATTCCTTTGCTTTGTTTCCATAAGAGATAAACTTCCTAAGGATGAGAAAGGAAATACAAAACAAAAGAACTCAATACTTATCTAACAACCTCCAGATATCAGCAGATGTGGAGGGAAAATAGTTTTGTCTGTGTTGTTTTTAAATCCAGCCATATCAACTTTGCAGACTGATCTTTACCACACTCAGAAAACAAATACTGAGCAGACAAATCAGTACGGTGGCCTGTGGGATGTGCAGCCCCACCGCTCTTCATGGAATTCGGGAGTCAGAGATGCCCACTTCTGGGGAGAGGTATCAGATAATTTAGATGTTACATTATTTAGATGTCCCTACAGGGCCCTTAATCAGGGAATCAGCAAAGTTCACAGAAAGAGTGCATTCCCCAAGAAACCAGATAAATAAGTCGAGGTTCTGTCTAAAATGCAGTTTATTAGTTACTCTGGAACTTATTTACTTAAAAGCATGTGGCCAGATATGGCATGGAAAATGGATTTCATTTTGCCTACCCAGTAAATAATTAGAAAGGTTCCCACAGAGACCGTTCTCTCTAAATAATCTTACTTTTAAAATTGGCTGTTATAAAGGCGTTAATATAGTCTGATAAATTTAAGACAAATCCAGTAATTTTCATTCACTTAGCAACTATGAAAAAGTAGAGAAGCAACCTGAAGTGAACAAAGGGTCAAGCAGCAGGAAATTTATGCTATGAACACCAATTCACACCTGTTAACTACTGTGACTAGGCAGCAGACAACACCAAGCATATCATTTAAATGGACTTTTCACAACTAGGTGTGCCATTAATTCACTGATTGGGGTCATTGAATCTGTTCCCTAGCAATTGTCACAATTAAGCAGCCATGCTATTTATCAGGGTGCTTATTAAGTTGATTTGTGAGTGTGTTTGTGTACCTTTACTTTAAACCTATATATACAATAAACAGCTGTTTCTAAAAAAAAGTGTATTCCCACTAGTAAAAAATAAAGAGTCACACGTGAGTGTGTTAATAATGCAGGGTAATAACCTCAGCAGAGAAAATGAGAAGAAAAGAAACAAAGAGTCATTAAGTACGAATAAATCATTGGGCACCAAGAGTATATAATGCAGAATTTATATAGATGCTTGACTACAAAAGTATCTCCAGATTTTGTCTTTTTTGGCATTATTTGCCAAAACTCTGACTGTCTGTGAAGCTTAATTATGGATTTGATTTTCAACAGTGTCAAATGCTGATTAAAATGGAGTTGAAAAGGGGCACAAATGAATGACTGCCTGCTGTGCATGGGGTTATGTTCAATCATTGAGGATGCTTATAAGGGATCAATGAACAGGAACTCATTATATCCTGGCCAAAACTAGCCATGAGCCTGGGAAAAATGCTTATCTGCAGTCCAGCTAGGTCTATGAGGGTTAAATTATATATTGTTTTTACTGTTGTTTCATTTCACAAAACTGCAAAAGTCCAGGCAACATTTTGTCAGAAAAAAACAATAAAGAATATGAAAAGCCCATCTTCACAGAACATTGGACATTGCAAAACAACCTACAGCTATTATCGGATATATCAAAACTGACAAGTAAAACTTTGGCTGTTGATTGAACAATATTTCACATGGACAGCACAAGCTCGTCCACATTCACTTTTAAATGGAGCTGCTTATCCTAGAGAACTATGGGTAGGAAGTTTATGAGCTTAATTGAATTGGTGGTATTTGGATGATTGAAAAAAATTGGTGACATTGCAAAACTGGTCGTTAGATTTTCAAGAGCAAAGCACCTCTCTTGCTCAACACTGAGCTCCAGGAGTGGCAGTGGATTTCAAGAGATACTAATCCTGTTCACATGCCTTTTCAAGGCACTCAGTAATGGTTTATGGATCAATTGTTAATGTATTTGCAATTCATTTTCCCGTGTCTAAAAGAAAAAAATAGGACCCCGAATGCTAAATCTTAATGGATTGACACTTACATTAGTTCCCATGTCCTAATAGAGCCTCGTTTTTTCAAGGAAGCATTTTGTCTTTTTTGACATCCAGCTGCAAACTAGTAATCTCCCAATCTCTGCCACATCCTCCCACCTCTTTCTGACAAGTCTTAAAGTCCTGTTTTAATATATCTCTAATTGTATGACCAACTTTTAAAAACTGTTAAACTCCTTTTATTCTTATGTACTCTACAGAAAGGAAAATAGGAAAGAGAGGAGAGGCTAATGAAAAAAAGGTGTGTAAATTTCTATTATTTTACAGATATGTGTTAGGTATCAGCTTAAGCATGAGCTTTCTGCTTATGTTCATGGACTCTGTGGTAAAGAAAAAATTAGCACATTCTGTTGTATACATCCGGTGATGTTGACTGTCTACCTAAATGTGCATCAAATGCCTTTTCCCGGGAGGCAGTTCTGAAGAGAGAGAGCAGTGAGGGGAGGGGTGTGTTACTGTAGGCATTACAGAGCTCTGGAATGATACCAAGA